>NC_056729.1:1110172821-1110342821 GCF_019279795.1 Protopterus annectens | reverse complement strand
TCCACAAAGGGGAGCCACCACTGATCCCGGGAACTATCGGCCTATTAGCCTTACGAGCCTGGTCTGCAAGGCCATGGAATGTATCATCATGAAACTCATAAACAAAAACATTGGTAACCTCCAAACTCTGGATCCCACCCAGTTCGTGTTTGTGAAAGGCAGATCGTGCCTCCTGAACCTGATTGACTTTTTTGAGGCAGTCACCAAAGCCATAGATGAGGGTAAGGTGGTTCACACAGCCTATCTTGACCTCGCCAAGGCTTTCGACACCATCCCCCATTCTGGAGTTATAGCTAAACTCACTAAACTAGGTATAAATCCGTACGTCACAAGATGGGTTGCCAACTAGCTCACTGACAGAACCCACATTGCAGACTCCAAATCTGACCTCAAAGCAGTGACAAGTGGAGTACCACAGGGTTCTGTCCTGGGACCTTTCCTGTTTGGTATCTACTTCTCTGAAGTACAGGCTAACACAGAAGGCCTCTGGCTAATGAAGTTCGCAGATGACTGCAAACTAGGAGCCATAGTCAAATCCCCAAATGATGTGGACATCCTACAGAAGGGCGTTGCTGAGACAGATGCCTGGTGTCAGAGCCATGGCCTCAAGCTCAATGCCAAAAAGTGCAGTGTCATCCCCTTTGGTAAAAACTCTGTACCGATGAACTACCACATAGGCAGCAATCTACTTAACACCGAATGCGTGATGAGACCTTGGGACCCAGGTGGACAGTAGTCTCTCCTTTGATAGTCACATTGCCACAGTATCCAGGAAAAAATAGGTCATTGTTCCCCTCTACTCGACACTCATTAGACCCATTATAGAGTACAACGTCCCTTTTGGAATATACCTCACAAGACATCTGCAGCAGCTGGAAAGGCCACAGAAGTACCTCACAAAGAGGATTACTGGCCTCAAACAAATGCCCTACACTGACCGTCTCAAAGAACTCCAGCTTTACGCCATAGCATATCGCCTACTCCGAGGTGATCTCTGCCTAACATATAAAGCTATGTTAAACCCAGAGCTGTTGGACATGCTACACCTAAAGAAATCCCAATCCCTCCAAGCTACATGCTCTAGGGACTTAAACCTTGTCACCACAATAAACAGGACATGCTGGAGGGATTGGTTCTTGTCCCAGAGACTTCCTATACTCTGGAACAAGCTACCCATCTATGTCTAGCAAAGTTCCTCATTAGCACTCTTCAAGAAGAATCTTGATGAGTGGATGGGAAATAGGAAATACACCCTGGAGATCATTTCTGTGTGTCTGCTCAACAGGGGCACAGGAAAATAACTTTCTTGGGTGGCGTAAGCCAGGGAACCTTGTTGGCTAGACTTATGTAGGCTCTTGGGCCGATAGCCTAGTACCTACCTATGAACCAATAGTAAAAGTAAGTGAACAAAAACAGTCTGTCCATAAGCATGTCTTAACATCAAGTGGTGGCCCACTGTTGTTGCCTTCTATAGTGGTTAATGTAAATGAAGACAATAAACTTTAAAAAACATGTGCCTCTTTCAAGAGAGAGTGTTAAAAAAGCATACTGTGCCATCTCCTTAAAATGGTGTACGTGTGCACCATAAAAAATAATGAATAATATATAATAATGCAAAAGTGAAACATTACATTATTTAAAGCATTTAAAATTTCTCTGAGTAGTTTGTTAATAAATGTCTAACACATATCTTTTCAATAGTATAACATTTCAATTTTTAATACTGAGTGAGTTGGTCATGTCATTTAAGCCAGGTGGATCAGTTGTGTTTAATCATAATTGTCATTTTAATTCTCAAAATTTTATAAGGTTACCCCAGTTTCCACCTCTGGAGTTCCCGGGTATTTTATTCAGTATTCCAGATTTTTATGTGCAGTGGCCTGTGCAAACCCCCTCGTGTTAAAATAAAGCATTTTTTTGTGTTCTCTTTGCCAGTGGCATAAAGATGTTCTTGTATTCTTTTCTGAAATGTTCGCTCAGTTTTGCCTATATACAAACTGTTGCAGCCTGAGCAGACTGCCAGATAGACTAAACCTGTTGTGGCACAATTATCATTGACAAACCTAATTTTGCTTTTAAGCACATTGTCAGGAGTAATTTCTTTCTGCTTGGTGGTGTGTGGGCTTAGCAGATAAGTCAACAGCAGCATTTTGCCACAACTCAGGGAAGTTCTAGAACTGATGCTACAAAGGAGAGTGAAGATATTGCAGGAATCTTTCTTCTTTGCCTACTTCTTTGGTGATTCTCCCTGCAGACCTTATGATGCTGCTGCTCAGGCAGAGGGCCTGGCAAGAATCAAATGTAGTTGCACCTATGCTTATGAAACCAGACAAGATCCTCCACCTTCCTGAGGCCCAGAACTCTTAGAGTAAGACACATGTAGTCATCTTCACGGACGTAGCTACTACTTTCAAGAAAGAGACATTCTAGAGGAGAGCCTATCAGTCCACCTCACACGTTTTTAGCCATTCAGACAATCAATTAATTTATGTGAATTACCATCTTTTCTGCACAATCTAACAGAGAGAACTAAAAGAGTTACCTCAGGCAACTTGCAGCATAAGTTCGTATACCAGGTGTCTCCTTTAATTTACATTAATCTCTTTGTGCAACTGTTGCATAATGTAAATGTAACAGCCAATTCAACTGTGACAAGCATTGTTGTGTGTGGTGCCATGGCTGGCTTAAGCCTTGCAGTTTTATGGAGAAGTTCAAAATGGTTTACACTAAGGCCCTTAAAATGGCTCATCCTTGTTTTGGCCCTAAGTTAGAGGAGCTACAAAAGAGCAAGAGGGAAGCGAAGAGAAGGCATTTGTAGCTGTCTGTGTCACATTTTCTGAAAAACCTTTTCTCATAACCAAAGAATGTCTGAAATTTGTACTTTAAGATAGGCCATAAGCTTCCATTTGAACAGCATTTTGATAGAAGAGCCATCATGGATGAAGAGGTTTCTGTCTTGGATGCTGTCATAGGTTTTTGCAGGCCTTCTTTTAGACATCAGTTGCTAAATCCCTGAGCATTTGCCCAACTGTTCCAATATGGAGGCAGTCAGTATTGCTGATTCTCCCTAAACCTTCTTGTATAGCAGGCTACCATTAGGGACAAGTGGCTTAGAGAGAGTGTGTGGGCATATCCAGAAGCTGCAGCATCACATTTGTATTTCCCCTCAAGGTCCATTCCAGAGCTTCCTTTCCATGAAACGGACGTTTACAGACTACAAAGGCAAAGTCTGCTATTAAAAAGAGCAATCCATGAGGTTCCAGTAGACCAGACAGGGCCCATACTCTATTCAAGATTTTTCTGCTTCCCACTCTGTTGGATCTAAGGCCCATAATCTTAAGTGGCCTAAAGTGACAGAAAAAATACAAGATTCTTTATGGTTGCATTGCTGTTGATGCTTCTATGCTTAGAAAATGGAGACTGGATGTGCTGTCCAAATCTTCAGGATACCTACCAGACAATATAGATGGACCAGATGAACAGGAAATTCCTGCTTTTCGGTTTGGGAGTCAGTCATTACCAGTTTAGAGGCCCCCGTCTGGTCTCACCACAGCCACAAGGGTGTTCACCAAATGCATGGTTTCTGCTGCAGCTCATCTCAGACTGACAGGGGCAACATCACTCCCTAATATGGACAGCTGGCTTCTAGAAGCCTTGATAAGGAAGTTGCTTATAAAAGGAAGGACTGCCTACTCCAAGTGTTTGGGTACTTGGGAATATCACTGAACACTACAGAGTCACAGATAGCGCTACCACAAGCAGAAATGATCACCTGCCAGTTAAAGGCAAGAGAGTGGCTTTGCCAGTCTTCCATGAACTAGGATACTAAAACTTCAGTCCAGCTTTTCCAGTCTTCTAAGCACTCTAGTAGTGATGGGTGCTTGCTTTCTCCTTGTTAATGGGTCTCAGGGCAGTGACGATCTTTGCAAGATAATCATATGAAGGCTGTTATACCACTAGGGCCCTTATAAGCCTAGTCGTGCAACCCAAATGTGACTCACAAATTTGATTTATATATTTGGTAATTTACTCACTGCCTGTGTCCCTCAGAGAGATGGGAGTCAGACCAGGGGTGAATTTCGGATTACCCATCCATTAGTCCAAGTTGTGCTTAAATAGGAACGGGGAGGAACTCTGCTTCACATGGATGGGGAAGCCTGTTCCAGAGAATGGGAATTATCTGAAAAATCTCTCTCTCTCCAACATATGTTCTGTTTATGTCACAAGAAAATTTAGGTGTTTTAATCTAGTAGTTCTGATGCTGTTTGTTTTGCGGATTTTCAAAAGGTTAATCAAAACTGAGTCCAGGGATGCCTTGGTTGCCTGGCAAAGATCACCTATTAGAAGTCTGTATGATACCGAGTAAAGAGTCAGAGCTTTGAGGTGATCAGTGTAGGACATTCTGTTTAGTCACTGTATCATTTTTGTAAGGAACGTTTTTGGATCTTTCAGTTGCTGCAAATATCTGGTCAGGTACATACCACTCTATGATAGGCCTGATGAGGGCCAAGTATAATGGTGTGATGATCTCTGTGGATCTAGGTGCCATGCCCTTGCTTAAACGTTGAACAGTGTAGAAGGATTATCTTATCTACATTATATCCCTGAGTAGTGAATCAACTTTTAAGGGTGATTGATGATGTAGTTACCCAGGGTGGGGTGGTAGAAAACCCAAAAGGTACTATAATGCATTTCTTAGTGTTGAGTTTTAAGCCCACCAAGCATTTGTCTATATTAGACCTTCCTTAAGGGTGTTCTCAATTTGGGGATTCAATGACTGCTCCAGTTTGGAATCAGCTGTGAACTTGGTTAGCCAAAGGCCTTTGACATTGGCTTTGACATCCGAGAAGTAGATGCCAAAAAGGAGAGAGCCCAGCATAAAGCACTGGGGGACTCCACTGGTGAATAGTCTCTTTGTGGCGGTAGTCTCACCAATTCTAGCCTCCTGGGCCAGTGTGTATAAAAGGGTTTATATCTTGTTTCATATGTTTGTTGACAATGCCCAAGTGGTGTATTGTATCAAAAGCTTTAGCGAGATCTAGGTAGGCAATACACACAGTTGTCCTCTCATCCATTGCCGTAATGACCTTTTCAACAAAGTCCATCAGATTCTTTAAGCCTGACCTTCCTTTGACAAATCCAAACTGGGATGGATCTAGTGTCTAGATGTCTCCTATGTTCTTGTTGATAATTTCCATGATAATTCTTTCCATGGCCTTGCAAGTAAAACTAGTCAGACTAATGGGCCTGTACTTTACAGGATTTGTTGAAGGTTCTCCCTTATGAAGGTGGATGACTGGCACTGTCCTCCATTCATGTACCACAAAGGCTGTTTGAAGACTGTAGTTAAATGATGACTCTAGGGGTCCTGATAAGTCAGATTTTAAACTATACAGGAGGCATCCTGGGAAATTGAGGCTGTTTTCTTGGCTTTAGTGGCTGCAGCCAGTACATGCTCCATAGTTATGGTTGGAGGGATTAGGTTTGAGGGAATTTTTGAGGGGATGGTTGGGGATGAGATGGGGGGGTAAAGCTGGAACTGAATTTATCCACTAATAGGTTTTCTATATTGACAGGCTCAGTGAATGTTCATAGGTAAGTACTAGGCTATCTGCCCGAGGGCATCCATAAGCCTAGCCGGAATGTGTTGGCTTTCGCCGCGCCCTTAGATTAGTTCCCTGTGCCTCTGACCAGCAGAGCCATTAGTTCCCTGTGCCTCTTTCCAGCAGAGCCACTGCAGTGATCCCTGGGGTAAATTTTCTGTTTCCCATCCACTCGTCACGATTTTTCTTGAAGAGTGTTAGTGAGGGGCTCTGCCTAATGTAGATTGGAATCCTGTTCCAAAGCATGGGGAGTCTCTGGGACAGGAATCTATCCCTCCAGCACGTCCTGTTTGTCGTTGTGGTGAGGTTTAGATCCCTAGAGTGTGTGGCTCTTGGGGATTTGTTTTTTTTAGGTGGAGCATGTCCATCAATTCTGGGTTAGACATGGCCTTTTATGTCAGGCAGAGATCACCTCTGAGTAAGCGGTATGCAACCGAGTACAGCTGGTGTTTCTTCAGTCGGGCTGCATAGGGCATCTGCTTGAGGCCAGTAATCCTCTTGGTGAGGTACTTCTGTGATCTTTCCAGCTGTTGCAGGTGTCTTGTAAGGTACATCCCAAATGGGGCGTTGTACTCTATGATGGGTCTGATGAGTGATGAGTAGAAGGGCACAATAACCTCTTTTGTTCTAGGTGCGAACCCTTTTGTGATTAGGTGGGCCACATAGAAGGATTTTCTAACCACCTTGACAATATGATTATCAAAGGAGAGATTACGATCTACTTGGGTCCCCAGATCCCTTATTACATTTTCTGTATTTAGGGGACTACCATGTATGTGGTAGTTCGCAGGTACTTTGTTTTTTCCAAAGGGGATGACTATGCACTTTTTGGCATTTAGCTTGAGGCCATGATTTTGACACCAGGTATCCGTCACAGTAAGGCCCTTCTGGAGGATGTCTGTATCAGCCGGTGAGACAATTATGGCCCCCAGTTTGCAGTTGTCTGCGAACTTGGTCAGCCATAGTCCTCCTGTGCTTGCCTGTACCTCTGAGAAGTATATACCGAACAGGAGGGGTCCCAGGACTGAGCCCTGGGGGATGCCCCTTGTAACCGGTTTAGTGGGGGACCTGGAGCCTGCAACTCTCACCGTGTGGGTTCTATCCGTGAGCCAACTGGCAACCCATCTCGTGAAGTAGGGGTTTATGTTCAGTCTGGTGAGCTTGTCTATAGTAACAGAATTGGGAATGATGTCCAAAGCCTTTGCGAGGTCTAGGTAGGCTGTGTGGACCTCCTTTCCCTCATCTAAAGCCTTGGTAACTGTCTCAAAGAAGTCCACCAGGTTTAGGAGGCATGATCTGCCCTTAACAAAGCCAAACTGGGTAGGGTCCAATGTTTGGAGGTTCCCAATGTCTCTGATAATGAGTTCCATGATGATGCACTCCATAGCCTTGCAGACCAGGCTAGTCAGGCTTATAGGACAAGTGTTCCCGGGGGTCCGTTGTGGCTCTACCTTTGTGGAGTGGGATAACTGTAGCTGTGCTCCACTCTATCGGTACGTAGCCTGTAGAGAGGCTGAGTTTGAACAGTGTGTTTAGGTGAGGGGTTATTTCATTTTGGAGCTCGTGTAAGAAACAGCCTGGGACACTGTCTGGTCCCATTGAAGCTGTATTTTTGGCTTTGGATAGTGCTGTTTTAACCTTTGTGTCAGTGATTGCTGGGGCTCTACATTCTTCTGGTGTGGTTATGGGCCCGTTAGGGGGTGAGAGGAGGGTGAAGTTTGCACTAAACCTGTATGCCAGAATGTTGGCAATATCAGTCGGTTCAGTGTATTTTGTGCCATTCTGCACTAACTCAGAGCAGATCTGAGAGTTTCCATTTAAGTTCTTGACATAACTAAAGAATGCTTTGTGGTTATCTTTGGAGTCCTTGGCAATTTTTCTTTCCAAGCTAGCCTTAGATGATTTTATGAGGGCTCGTAGTTTCTTGCTGATACTGATCAGGGATGTCTTTCCTTCTTGGGATTTTACTCTTTTCTGTGCTAGTTTCCTCCTTCTATTGTATAGCTTGTTTATGTCAGGGGTCCACCAGACTGGTTTCCTTTTCTTGGAGGAGTGAGTCTTGGTTTTGCTTGGGATAGCATGATCCATGCTTTCTTGCAGGTGCTCATAGAGTGCCTTTGTAAGGGATTCAGCAGCTTGGACAGCATTCTCCTTTAGCATGGGGGCTTTGAAACTTTCCACCTCAGTCTTAAGTAACGTGAAGTTTGCTTTTGCAAAATTTTTCATGGTGGTTTCCTTGATTGGGGGTGGGGGCGGAATGTGGATATCCAGAGTGATTAGTCTATGGTCTGATCTAACCAGCGAGGGGTTGACCTCCGGTGTAGAACACCATTCGCCCATGTTGGTGATGACCAGGTCTAATATATTGTCAGCTCTGGTGGGGGTGTTGACCAGTTGATCCAGGGTATTTGATTGATTTTATAATTTCTAGGAAGCGTTGGGCAAGGGAGTTAGTACTTGAGTAGTTCTCCCAGTTAAAGTTTGGGTAATTGAAATCACCCAATATTAGGGTGTTTGATAGGACTTTCATATTTTCCAGTGTCTCCAGAAACACAGAATGGGTGTCCTGGGTCATGGTGAGTGATCTGTAGCAAGCTACAATTTGAATTGCAGTTTTCCCCATTGTTACTTGCACATGGATGATCTCTGAGGCATTGTGCTGTGCCACTAACTTGGAGGTATGGTATCCTTGATGAATATGGATACACCCCTGCCTTTTGTGTTTCTCGGGTCCGGTGGCCAAAAGTATGGTTATGGCCTGGTAGTGCTGTGGGTGCTCTTGGGGCTTAAGCCAGGTTTCTCTTACTGCACTCTGCATATCGATTCTCCATATTGAGGAGTGTGCCTAGAGTGCCTTGAGTGCATGCATTTTGAGGTTTAGACTTAGGGAGCATTAGTTTCAGTTTTGGTTTTTGCTTATGGTGGTGGGTTATTTTGGTTTCAGCTTTTTTGTAAAAAGCCAAGGCGTGTGGGGTGGTAAATTGTGGTAGTAAAAGAAAAATTGAAGTGATCACAATCAACAACTAAGTTTCTGGTGTCAGTCATTGGTGATCAATCAATATCTGTCCACCTGGGATCTGTTACTCGACGATGCGCATGAGAAGAGAAGAAGCACACCTGTCACACTTAGGCTTTGTCACACCTGCTTTTTTAATTTTTCAGTTCTGATTTTTGAATGAATGTTTGGTGCTTAATTTGAAGTTTTGTGTTGTAAGTTTGAAAGGTTGAAAGGTTCAATAGACCCGTGGAGCCAAGAATAGTTTGGCCCCTATCAAACCCAGGTACCCGACCCATGGAAAACCGGAATCGGCACTAAAACGAAATGAAATTAGAGAGAAATTAAGAGAGAAGCCCCAAATGGTCCCTAAACTACTAATAAAATACTAACTAAGCAACAGCACAAAAGAAACAGAAAAAAGGCAGAAAGAAAGAAAAGGCACAATGGAGATAAGCACCAGAATGAAGAGCTCTGAGAGGGCAGAGGGCAGAAAGGGCAGAATCTTCCCACAAGACCACAAGAGTGCAGACCACAAAATTTCTTAATGTAAAATAGAGAAGTGCTTTAAACCAAGAGACTAAATGACTTTTAAGAATAGACACTGTGCCTTCAACAGCAATTCAATCACTCGACCTCAACTTAGGCTGTCCTGCCACAACTGTCTCTGCCACAAACAATCTTAATGCAAAACATTAACATTGACTATTTTGAAGCTTAAGCCCTTAAAACAGAAAAACAGTTATACTATTAGCACTGAGCTACTACCAAGTTACCACTATAAAGCAGTAGCAAATATAGCAGAAGTTGAGGCACTTTTAAGAAGCCCAAGCAAATTAAATAATAAAGTGGAGTGGGAAGAAACACAAATTAAAAGCAGATAAGAAAGCATTTTTTGCAATTTTTTTAACAACCAAAAAAAAACAAACTGATAAACATTTCAAAACAACTAAAACAAAAAAAACTCAAACTGAGCCCTGTTCCAGCAGTCTTCAAGGAACCAATCTGCAAACCACACACAGGCTGCCCTTACTCAGGGGGAACCTTCTCTCCCTAGATTCAGCAGGCCTGAATCTAGTCTATAGACAAGGTGCACCAATATCAGGAAAACAGTTCAAATAAGCAGGCACCAGAAGGGTAGAATCTAGCCTCTCCTTCCACAAGAGTGCAGACCACAAACCTTCTTAATGTAAAATAACTGGCCTGGAGCCCAAGTGATTAAACCAGAACTAATACACTTTTAGAATAACAGACACTGAGCTCACTGAGCTTTCAATCAGCAATTCCCTACTTACAAGGATATAAGCTACCTGTCCTGCCACAACAGTGCAGACCACAAAACTTCTTAATGTAAAACAACTGGTCTGAAGCCCAAGTGCTTTAACCAAAAGACTTAGAATAACAGTTACAATTTAATCAGGCTACTATCAAGCAGTAATAAATGTAGCAGAATAAGCAGAATTGAGTACTTTTAATAAGAGCAAAAGCAAAATAAGGTAATAAAGTAGGAAGAAACACAAATACAGTAAAAACAGATAAAGTGCACATTATTTTATTTTTTTATATATATAACAATAGAAAACAAGCAAACTGATTTAAACAAATTACCCAATTAACCAGTAAAAATCCTCATAACTGAGCCCTATTCCAGCAGTCTTCAGTCAGACAAGTTCAGGGCCTAAGTGGGTATGCCTACTCAAATGCTCTCTCTGTATTAGGCAGGATGAGCTAATGAGACTAGACTAGGATAGAGCTGAACAGATGGGAATGGTAGGAGTGTCTGAAATCAAAATTTGATCTCACTGTACTCAGTTGAGTGAGCAAATGAGATGGGCCCAGGAGGAGTGTTCAAATACAAATTTACAAGAGGGGCAGTCAATTCCAAAGCCACCAAGATTAATACCACAACAAGAACAGGGAGGGTGGGTGAGGAAAACTAACCGCAGACAGAGAGAGAGCTCACAACTTTCAGTGAACAAATAAATAAGCAGATAAATGCAGTACTATTTTTAACACAATATTCAATTAAACAATAAACAGAAAAAATAAAATGCAGTACTATCTTATAACACTGCAAGTTTGTACTTAGCTTGTAATAAAGTTGATATAGCTATGTAAAAGCTAACCAAACATTTCAAGTATGCAACTATTCAGCAGAAAAAATGTCCATTAACCAACATTTCAGCATTTTGCACCTAATGAGTCCTTTTAGCTGCTATTTATTTTGATGAGAGTCTCTATCTTTATAGGAATTACCATTCCCAATTTTGTCATTAGTGTTTTCCTTTTGTTGCATATATTGTTTAATTTGGGATGACACCATGGACAATTTTTTCTAGGGCCAGTCCTGACTTACTTCTGGTAGGTACAGCAGCCTCTAAGCAGCCATTGACATGGTTGTACAGAATTTCTGAGAGCAATTCAACATAGGCTGCTGTCTTCTCTGGGTTTGAAGGGTTATTGAATTTTGACAGTGTCACTTAAAAGATAATTTGCTTTGGAATAGTTCCTAACCATTACTGGTTTTAATGGGATTACAAAGCTGATTTTGATTTTGAAGGAAACAGTTTTATGGTTTAATTTTACCAAGGAGGCTGAGACATTTGGGGGGGGGGTGCAATGTTTTCCCATGTTTGTAAGCATTAGGTCCAGAATGTTGGAGCCTCTAGTGGCCATATTCACTGTTTGGTCAAGGGTGTTTGTATTTACAAAGTCCAGGAATTTCTGTGTCTGTAGATTTGAGACTGTATAGGATTCCCAGTTTATAGAGAGGTAATTAAGGTCTCCCATGAGTAGGGTGTTCGGTTGGATGGTAAGTGTCTCCAGTAGGTCCAAGTATGCATTGTGAGCTTCTTGGGACTTGGAAGGTGACCTATAGTTGGCCAGGATATAGTATGAATTTTGTCTATGGTAATCTGCATGTGTAGGAACTCCAGCACGTCGTCCTATTTGACCATCCTAGAGGTATGCTTGTTACTGACATATATTGCGACACCTTCTTCTTTAGCCCTTGTCTGTGCAGCTACTTGTCAAAAAGTGTGGAAGGCACTGAAACCTTGCATTGCCGAGGTACTCTCTGCTGCTTTAAACCATGTCTCAGTAACTGCACAGATTTCTATATCCTCGAGTGCAAGGAGGACTTGAAGGGAGTGTAGTTTTTTATTTAAGCTTCTGACATCGAGCAGTAACAACTTGAGGTTCAGTTGAGTTGATTTTGCTATGTCAGTAGGGTTGTTAATTTGGTATTGCCTAAAAAAAATTATGGGGCAAATAGCATTTTAGCCAGTATTTGAAAGCCTAGTGAGAGGTGCAGACCATCCTTGGCAAAGCAACGTGGTATGTTTACCATGTTCTCCCAAGCTGACAAATATTGGATCTTCAGAGAGTGACACTAGAAAGACAGCCAATTGTTGAAATCGATCATTTTTTGTTCATACTGTGGCATCATCTTCAGTGATGATAATATGCTGCTCAGTGCTAGGCTCATACCACCCTGAGATACACAGTCTGAACGTTCCATAATGTCTCTCTTCATATAGTCCAGAGAGGTACATCTCAGATCATTTACATCTACATGGGCTATGATGGAATCATACTGGTACCTGCGGTGTAATGACTTGAGTGCATGAGTGATTTGGTGGATTCTAGCTCCAGATAGGCAACTAACAGTTATATTCACCTTGTTCAGACTGGTTAGATGGGCAGTTTTGCTTGTGGAAATAGAAGTGCAGAACATTCTTCGCACAACTTCTAATTAAAATACAGGACTAAGGTCCCAGAACATAATAAAATACAAACAGATGGAACAGAGCAGAAAAGTACAAAGGAGTATTACCACACAGGTCACTATACGTACAACTGAAATGTTTAAGCTGAATTAAAATAATTTAATTCTATTTCCTTTTTAACTTGAAAAGCTAGTTACTCAGTTCTACACCTCCCCAAGTCTGAAATAAAAGCCTCTTCAGTGGACATTCAGGTTTCAGTGGTCTATGATTACTGACCAATGTCTCAGTCAGTATAAGTCTCATGGGGTTACTGCTGCCATCCATTCTAGTAGCTTCTTCCAGGCAATCTTTCTCAGAATTGCTCCTTTATTCTTACTGCACAAGAATGACACTCACCACAATGCTTATGCCCTGAGGTGGGTATTGTTTAGAGCAGACATCCCAAAGGGCCAGGTTCCAACAAGAGGAATCTCTGCACATGAATGTTCTGATATTGAGAGTGTTTTTTCTTGCATTTTCACACTCCTCATGACCTACTCCAAGGTGTGATGGCCAGCCACTGTAACAGCATAGTGACAGTTTGGCAAGCCACCAAGAAGGGGAAAGCACACTTCTACCCTCTGTTGTGAGACCGTGAGGTTATCAAAATGGTGTGTGTTAACTCCTCACTTTCTGATAGCAATGATGATACTAGTCAAGCCATGTCTCTCATAGACAATCTCAGCAAGAGTTTACTAATGCCTCACTTGTGGCTTCTGTGTCTGTCAGTGATGAACAGCATATTTCACTTCTGGAGAAAGCAGTGCTGCAATCCCTTTGCATGCCAGCTGTTATTTCTGTCTTGTTCTCCCACAAGGGTAGGCATTCCAGGATTCTGTGGTCCAGCAGTGGCCTACGGGTGGTCTTTGCACCTTTCCACTTGTATTACAATTTATGTCAAAAGTCAAAGACAGGTAGAAGTTATCCTCCTAGTTCCATATCAGCTTAGGTATATTTGGTTTCTCCTGCTGTTGTTTCATGTTCTAGAGGAAATCTCTTTTTCTCAGACCCTTTAAGGGTTTTCTATTCTATTCACTCATCAAGCATCAGCTGCACCTCCGGTCCCTCAGATGAGCAGTATGATTTCTTTAGTTTCACTGCTGACCATGGATCTTGCTTACTCTCCTAGGCTGCTCACGAACCATCTCTGAAGAAAGTATATAAAAGTAACTAGATAACATGTTCACTATGGGCTGTCAGTCATACTTTTGATCCTTTCTTTGCTCCAAGCAGACATTTTTTTTTCTTTTTTAATCAAGTGTTAAGCTATTCTAGTATAATACACCTAGCAGCCATTTTTAATTTTCACCAGGGACTTTAGACAACTTAGCTGGCATCTTAGAATGTTTGTAAAGTCTTAAGGGGTCCAATTATTTTAAGGTCCCTTGTCAGGGGAAAACAGCCCCCTTGGATGTAAAATTCTATGCTACAGAAACTTATGCTGCCTCCCTCTAAACCAGCAAGCAAAGCCAGTCTCATTTATTTGTATTTAGTACAAATAACATAAGCCATACGATTTCATAACTTCACACCCTCTCATCTAAAACACTTTTTAATTGTTTTCCATAAAGATTGTGTATCTTTATGTGCTAATACTGCTTTCTTGCCCAAAGTACCCACAGAAATTAACCTCAAAGTTATCAGGTTTTGTATTGTTTTCTGTGGACAATGCAGGCCTGAGTATGTCAGATTGTGTAATCCAGGGGGCTTTCAGACAACATTCCATTTGATAGTAGTACAGTAAAATCCTGCAAGGTTGCCAAAGGCTCATTCATTGTAGAGCTTACAGCTAAGTCATTGGTTTTCTTCAGAAATTCTATTTTGATATCTGTATAGCTCTGATGTGAACATCCCAGCATGCTCTCATGTGATCTTGGCCCAGGTTATCCTTTGGGGCTTCTAGGATTGATTGAGAGAAAAGAAAACTTTTAGCACAATGACTTGAAAGTAGAAGGAGATGTGGCCAAAGTTAGGGAGCCTAAGAAACGGAAAATAATCAGAGATCATGTACATGTGTTAGAGATGTTGCAGAAATGTTATGAAAATTTGTATAAAGCAGAGAAATGGTGAAACAAAGAAAAGGCACACGTGAAAATATTTACATAAGACTTATCTATGCCAAAGGCAGAGGAAAATGAGGATCAAATATTAATAGCTAAGACAGAAAAAGATGAGATAAAAATTATGATGTATAATAAGTCAAAGGGGATGTCTCCTTGAACAGGTGGAAATTTGGAAGTTAGTGGGGAAGAAAGTGGAAAAGATCTGGAGGGTTTTGTTTAACAGTATATTAAAGGGTGTGGTGGGAAGAGTACTGACATCTTGGAAGGAAGCTGTGTTGATGGTCTTACCAAAAGAAGGCAAAGAGTCTTCAGATTCTGCTTTATGTAGACCCATTTCTATTTTTAACCATGATTATAAAGCATTTATGTATATAATAGCTAAGAAAATAGCAGCAGTATTTACAAAGTTAATACATATTGATTAATGTGGTTTTGTGGAATGGAAGCAGACATCTAAAAACATTAATAGAAGAATTATGATCAAGAGGGAAGCAGAGTGTTTCTCGTGCAGTGAAGGCATTCAGTAGTCAATGGGGATTTTCAGTAGGGCAATAGCAGCATTTACTTTTGCTGGCAGAATTAATAGGATTAATATGTAGGATATATGAAGGTGGGAGGATTCCTCTCTGAACATGTTTAAACATGTGGAACTGGGCAGCGATATCCTCTTTCCACAGTATTATTTGCTTTATATTTAGAGCTGTTGGCAAAGGAAATAACAGATTCACAAATTCAAGGATATAATTGGTATGGTACTCAAGAAAAGTTTACTTTTGCATATGATCTAATTGTGTAAATGATAAACTCAGAATAAGACCTTTTGTGTTGTGTAACATTTTAAGATAGTTTCAAGTCTTTCTGGTACACAAGAGTCAGTGGTTTAACAAGTAAAAGACTTTATACAAATTTTCATAACATACACTGCAGTGCATCATTAGGAAGTGCTACACTCCTGAGTGTGTCATCCTTTGGATGAGATGTTAAACCGAGGTCTTGCTTGCATGACTTGTTGGTAGCTCAGATCAACTTAAAAAGTCCAGAGGCACCTATCAAAAATAGTAGGGAAATTTCCCTATGCTTTACCCAAATTTTCCCTAGTAGTTGAAAAGCCACCTTACGTCTGCCCTGAAAAGGGGCCAGTAGCCTAGTACGACTAACCCAGTCAACAAAGGATGAATTAAAATATATGAAGAGTGTTACTGCTGTAGCAGTAAATTGTGTAACTACACATGAATGAATTCAGCAATGCCCGTACTTATAGTGTCATGATAGGATGAAGCGAGTAGGTGTATTGATTAAAAAGGATTCAGTTATGGCTGCTAAGGATATGTGGGGAGAAACTAAACAAATAAAAAAAAAACAGTGCAGAGTTTGAGAAAACTTGAAGGTCCTCATTATGTGTATGGTTAGTATGATACATGCAGTGAAAATGTTTTTAGTTCCCTTAGCCTTGTGTACAGGTCAGGTGCATTTTTGTCAACCAGAGAAGTTGTGAAGATAAGAGTTGAATAATTATTTTTGGGAGGGGAGGAAGGTAAGAATTAGGTGGGATAAATTGCTTCTCTCCATAAAATAAAATAGTTTAGGGTTACTTGATTTGAATGAATACTTTACAGTTACACAGCTGTCTCATATACAAACTCATGAAGAAAATTATAAGTCAAAGTGGAAAGAAAGAGAGAGAGACTAGGATTTTGGATACAAGTACTTAAGTAGAATGACAGCCATATAGAATATTATGAAATAGCAGAAAGTATTGTAAGAACTAAGCCGACTTCGGAATGGAGAAAGGAGATTTTACCAGTAGGAATGACTCCAAGTCGGGCTATAGAAAATAGGCTAGAGTGGGCTGGAATTTACTTGAGCAACTTAGCAAATGAACCAAAGTACTGTGAGCAAATAGGTGAGGATATAAAAGTTACAGAGTGGGAGGAAGCTAAGCAGACATTTGGACTACAGGTTACAGACTGCCTTTCATATTATGGATTGTTGAAGAAATATAAACAAAGAGAAAGAGATTAAGTGAAATATCAGATATGGTAGAGTTTTTAAATGATTCTTTTAAGAACAGAAGCTGCTGCTAAAAAAGGGATAATTGATCGAACATATAAAACATTATACGATAACAGTAAGACTCAATTAAAAATTGGCCTTTCTATTGTCTTTTCCCAGTTTACAAAAGAACAAAGGGGGAGACATCTGCAAGTCTCCCAAGCATGCAAGGTCTAGAAGATTTGTTTGCATAGGTATTTTTATACCCCAGGTACACTTCAGATCATTTTTCTTAAGTGGGTAACAGATGCTAGAAATATAATAGGGGACAGGCGAGGTAATTGGGGACATCTTTTTGAGAATGTAAAGAACTGACAAATTTTAAAAATTCCTTCTGGAGTACTTTGGCTGTAGGATCTGAATTGCCTAGACATAGTAAGGCTTCACTAAGTTTAATGGTAATCAAAACCTAAACAAACTGTAAGAGATAAAAGAACTGGAGGTGGTATCACAAAAAAGAAGGGTTAAATTTAATTGAAATACAGAATTTGTGGGAATAATCTTTTCACTCTTTTTTTTTTTTTTTAATTTCTCCAAGTCTTTTGGGTTTCTAATACCATGATGGGAATGGACCCCATTCCTAAGTCAAAGTACGATTAAAGTTCATGAAATTAGTATTGTTTCAATCTTTGATGTTAGCCAGATGTGATATTGTGAGGTTTAATGGAAGGCAGGAAATTAGCAATCTGTGTAATGTTGGAGTGAATGAAAATTGTTAAAAACATATGTATATCATTTGATAATAACAATGGAAATTGTTACTACAGTTTTTTCTTTTCTATTACCCATAGTAGGTACCCCAAGTACCCATGAAGTGGTAAGGGACCTGGGATCACAAGTAGACTGCGACCTTAACTTTGACTTAGGCTATGCTGGAGGGACAGATTTATCTCACAGCCACTGACGCGTCTTTGGAACAGGCTACCAATTCATGTGAAACAGAGCGCCTCTATGGTACTGTTCAACAGGAACCTGGATGAGTGGATGGGACAACATAAATTCTTACTGGAGATAGAGGCCACAACCCTCCTGGACATGGGCAGTCATCACTAAATACAGTCTTGGGTATTGACTAGCATTTCTGTGGTATTAGATTGGGATGAAACGGCTAGGCTTAAAATGACCTCTAGATCGATAGCCTAGTAATCTCCTATGATCCTATTAATGTATACTACTTAAAATAAGATTTAATATAGATGTTTAAAATAACATAAGAAGATGGTAGAGACTGCTGTTTTGTTGAAGTGAATGGATTCTGTAATGTAAGATACAAAAGTAGTGCACTAAATAATGTTAGATGTTCATTATTAGTATCCATTCACTTCAGTGTATCCACCTACTAGCCTTCTACCTAAGTAAATTACCCCTTACAGGAGAGTGGGATTCAGAGGAATGCTTTATCAGGCTATAGCATTTCTAGTTATTATCAAAACAAGGGCAAACTTGATCTGGTGAGAATGAGAGGGTATGTATATTATGGGAACTAGAGGAGGAGGAGTTTTTGAGTCTGAAGAAATCTTAAAGGTGCTAAGCAGCTGCTGTCTGTGCCTACCAGTGCTGCTACTGAAGTGAATGGACATGGATTATAACGATCTAACATTATCGCAAGTTCATAACTTTCATTTTTTTTTCACACATTACTGCTCAGTCAGCTGTTCCAGAAAGTGAAGACACTAGGAGAGGAGTAGACTGAAATAATGAATTGTACCATGGTTTTATAGTAGGACACAGAGATGTGGTACTGGCACATGTAATGAAGGGACTAATGGAATTTTAGAAAAAGTGATCCTGGATGTAATGCTGTTCCATTTGTTTATTTCAGTGATACTTGGTGGAATAGAAAATAGAGTCGGACTCACTTTAGGTGATGCAAAGCAGTACGTGGTTGAAAAAGGGGGATAAAGCTCGAAAAGGGAACTAGCTACATTAACTGCATAGGATGAAGGGTAGCAGCTGAGATATGGAAGATTTGAGCCACAGTAACTTCTTCATTTGAGGAAGTGGAATTAATTGGTAAATAAGGAAGATGTGGATTTGGCATAATTATCACACCTAGATTTAACTGTCACCAAGAGACAGAGAAAGCTGTAGCATTAGTAAACAAATGGAAGAATGCATCTTTAAAGGGACAGACTCATGGAATCACAGGACTTTCAAGGCCATTTACTCAATGACAGTGCTCACTCTTAGACCTGCCCCCTTCATGTAGCAGGGCTAGACCGGTCATGCCCAGGGTGAATTTTTTAGTGTTCATCCAGTCAACCTGGTTCTACTTGAAGGATTATACTGTTTTATACTGCTTAATCCACAGGAACAGTCTGTTTCAGAGATGGGGCTGGCATTGCTTGATGAGTCTGGTGGACCCCGGCCATAAATAAACTTTACAACAGAAGGAGGAAACTCCTGCAAGATAGAACAAAATCCCAAAATAAGAAGACATCTCTGATTAACATCAGTAAAAAACTGCTCTCCCTAATTAAATCATCCAAGGCCAACTTCGAAAGAAAAATAGCCAATGACTCTAAGGATAACTACAAGGCCTTCTTTAACTATGTCAAGAGTCTAGGGGCAAACTCTCAGATATGCTCCGAGCTAGTGCATAATGGCCAGAAATACACTGAACCAACCGACATTGTCAACATCCTGGCTGACAAGTTCAGTGCAAACTTCACCCCTCCCTCTCCACCAAAGGGGCTGGCACCCATCCCAGAAGAATATGGCCCTCCAGATATCTCAGACACACAAGTAAAGACAGCCCTTGCAAAGGCCAAAAACACAGCATCAATGGGACAAGATGCTATCCCAGGTTGTGTCTTACACAAGCCTCAAAATGAACTAATCCCCCATCTCAAATCACTATTCAAACTCAGCCTCTCTACAGGCTATGTACCCAAAGAATGGCGTACAGCAACAGTCGTATGACTCTACAAAGGTGGTGCCACAACTGACCCTGGGAACTATAAGCTTGACTAGCTTGGTCTGCAAAGCCATGGAATGCATTATCATGGAGCTCATTAACAGGAACATTGGGAACCTCCAGACACTGGACCCCGCCCAGTTCGGCTTTGTTAAAGGCAGATCTTGCCTCCTGAACCTGGTTGACTTCTTCGAAACAGTCACCAAGGCCATAGATGAAGGGAAGGTGGTCTACACAGTATATCCGGACCTTGCTAAGGTGTTCGACACCATCCCACACTCAGGAATCATAGACAAACTCACCAGCTTATATATTGACCTCTATGTCATGAGATGGGTTGCCAATTGGCTGTCGGACAGAACCCACACGGTAAGAGTGGCGGGCGCCATGTCTGACTCTAAACCAGTCACAAGCGGAGTCCCACAGGGCTCAGTCCTGGGACACCTCCTGTTCGGTATATATTTCTCCGAAGTACAGGCAAAGGCGGAGGGACTGTGGCTAACCAAGTTCGCAGATGACTGTAAATTGGTTGCAATAATTGACTCTCCAGCTGACACAGACATCCTGCAAAAGGGTTTCACAGAGACAAGCACCTGTTGTCAAAGTCACGGCCTCAAGCTAAATGCCAAAAAATGCATAGTAATCCCATTTGGGAAAAACAAAGTACCTACAAACTACCACATAGATGGGAATCCACTAAGTACAGAAGAAGTAATTAGGGACCTGGGTACCCAAGTAGATAGCATGCTCGCCTTTGATAACCACATAGCCAAAACGGTCAGGAAATCCTTCTATGTGGCACACCTGATCACAAAGGGTTTCTCATCCAGATGCAAGGAGGTGATTGTGTCCCTTTACTCCTCACTCATTAGGCCCATAATAGACAATAGTACAATGCCCCATTTGGGATGTACCTCACTAGACACCTGCAACAACTAGAAAGACCTCAGAAGTACCTCACTAAGAGTATTAAGGGCCTTAAACAATTACCCTATGAAGCACGACTAAAAAAGCTCCAGCTCTTCTCAGTCCCTTACCGTCTTCTCAGAGGTGACCTATGTCTGACCTATAGGGCCATGTCAAACCCTGAACTAATGGACATGCTTCACTTCAAAAAAATGAGATCCCTCAGAATCACTCGTTCTAGTGACTTGAACCTATGTACAACAATAAACAGGACATGCTGGAGGGATAGATTCCTGTCCCAGCGACTCCCCTCACTCTGAAATAGAATCCCAATCCATATTCAACAGAGCTCCTCTCTGACCCTTTTCAAGAGAAATCTTGATGAGTGGATGGGTAATCGTAAGTTCTACCCTGGGATCACTTCAGGAGCCCTGTTGACAGAGGCCCAGGTTACTAATCTAATGGGGAGGCGAAAGCCATCACTCTGTGGCTAGGCTTATAAATGCCCATGGGCAGATAGCCTAGTACTTACCTATGAACCTATGAATCTGTCTCAACATTGTATTTTATTTATTTGCAGGTAAAGATTTAAATCTTTGGTTCTGTTAGTTGTGGAACAGTTAGACCTATGGAAATCCAAGACATCTTGGTCCCTAATGGCTTATGAGGCAAGGCATAGATCTCCCTTGAAGAATCTGCAAGATTTGAATAAAGAGACAGTACCTCCAGTCTTTCTCTTTTAGTTGAAGATATTTAAGCCTATGATCTTCTTAGGAACTTCTGGGGTCTGTCTAGTTGTTTAATATGTCTAGCGAGTTGTATCCCAAAGAGGCATTGTACTCCATAACTGACCTAATCAGTGCTGAATATAAGGAACTAACGACTCCAATAGATGAGGACTATATTCCCACATCAATTAGTTGTGCTACATAGAAGGATTTTCTGACTTCTGTTGTCACAAGATGATCAAGAGGGAGGGAAGGAGTTATTAACCAATGATACAAGGTCCTTAACATTTTCATTTTGAAATTGAGTATTGCCTATGCTGTATATTGAGGGGAGGCATTGTCAACCAAATGTGACAAGATTGCACTTTTTTGGCATTTAATTTGAGCCCATTTTCAGTACTCCAGTTATTGACTTGTGTAATATGTTGCTAAAGGTTTGAGGTATCAGAGGGGTACTTGATAAGAACTTGCAGTCTGAAGTCTGTAAATGTAAGTTAGGCAGAAGTCTTAGTTTCTGGTCTGGAGAGCAATAAGGTAAATACCAAAAGGGAGAGGGGACACTAAGTGGTAAGTTCATACTTTTTAATGAGGCACCTGCCACTCCTACTCCCACTGTGTGGGCCCTGTTTATTTAGCCAGTTTGCTAGCTATCTTACCAAATGGGGATCTAGTTTTAAAGCAGTAAGCTTGCTTACAATGCCAGCATGGGGTATGGTGTCAAACACTTGGGCCGAGGCAGCGTGCGTAAACCTCTCAAAGAAGTTCACCAAATATATTAGGCTGGATATTCTCCTTGACAACTCCAAACTGCTGTCGGTTAAGTATAATGAGATTTTTGATGTCATAGTTTATAGTGTGAGTTGTAATATGTTTCATGGCTTTGCATATGTGATTTGTCAGGCTTATGGTTTCATAATTCCTGGGGTCATTGATAGGACCTCCCTTGTGTAGTGACATCACCACTACAGTTTTCCAAACTTCAGGGACAAAAGCTAAAGATAAATTTAGTTTAAGCAGTCTGGGGAGTGTCTAGTATTGTTTATTAAACAACCCAGTTATATCGTCAAGCCACATGGAAGAAGTATTTTTGGTCTTAGAAAGTTCTTTCAGTACACGTTCCTTTGTGATTATAGGGTATTTAAGGGATTCATTAATATGTGGACTTTGGGAAAGAAAAGTCTCTGGAGTAAAATTAGCTCTGAATTTGTTTGTTAGTATATTGGTAATGTTTTTAAGTCCAAAGTGGTGATGTCATTTTGAGTAAATCACAGCAGTATTGAGTGCCTTTCCTTTGATGTTCATCGTGTTTCACTGTTGTAGTCATTACACTTGGGTTATCCTGCTGGCAGGCTACCCGCAGTCGGCCAGAGTTCCAAAGTCTAGGTCCGGCGTCGGTTGCTGTCGCCTCTTCCCTGACGTCAGTGCACCAGGGGTATAAAAGATGTAACCGATGCCATTTTCTTCAGTCTTTCTTACCGCGTGGTGCCCGAAGCAAAAGCGAGTTTCCGAACCGAAGTCTTCAATAAAGCTAAGTACCCCATTGGGGAAACTTTTTCTTGCTCCAGACCAATGCCAGTAAAAGTTAACAATTGTATTTCTTGTTGGAAGCAAATACCTCATAAGGACTGTCACTCTTACTGTATTCCTTGCCTAGGCCCTGACCACGACGTTACTAGTTGTCGGTTTTGTGCTAGATTCAACAAATGCACTATTAAGCGTCGGTTTGATTTTGCTTTACATTACTTTGGCCGAAGGTTTAACTACATAATGCCGTCGGAACAACCGACGACCGGAATTCATAAAAAACGTAAAGACAAGGAAAAGGACAGGCATCCGAGGTCCAAAACCGACGACGAAGCCTCTTCTAGGCCAATCGCCGGTTCTCAGTGAGGCACTTTCGCAGCCCCTGACACCCGCTACCTAAGAACCACAGGCCGTATCCGACTCCCACGTGGAGACACCTAGGCCTCTGGAAACTCAAGGTATTGGGCCTGCAGAAACTATTCCCTCAGATGGGTCTGGAGCCGCTGAGCAGGCATCGGCTTCTGAGGGTGTTTTCAGACCTTCACAGCTTGCTATTAAGTCCACTACATCAGCCAAGGCAAAGTCAAAAACTCCATTAAAGACAAGGAAACAAGTACAGCATTCTCCTGGACAGTCATCCATGCCAAAGAAACAGATGCTTAAAATGGCCGAAGACTTAATTACCTTGATCAGGGGTTCCCATCCCCCTCCTGATAAAAGCCTAGGCAAGATACTGACTATGATTCCTCTGACCAGGTTTCTGTTTCCTCTGATTCCTCTTCAGGTTAGGGATATTCTCTCCTTCCCTATGAGGACTCTGATGCAGAAGAATCTATACCTTCAGCCTCTCTGCCTGAGGATTATTCTTTTGGGGAAACCCTGCATACCATGAGGGAGCATTTCCATTAGGAGAGCCAGGATTATTCAGAATCCAAGAAAAGGCTCAGCGACTTTCTTTTAGCTCAGAGACTTTCTTTTATTGCCTCAGCACAGGCCCCTGGCTATCCCCCTGTGCTTGATATAGTTGATGATGTTTTCTCCGAATCCAGTTTGTCTCCTGATTCTTTACCCCCTGCACCAGTCAAGGCAGACAGGTACTACAGGGTCCCTGACTCTCATAAATTTCTTTATAAAAACCCTGCTGCTGACCCAGAAACAATTTCTCAGGGTCCCAAAGGGGTTAAGGCTTCCACTGCTAAAAACCCTGTCCCCTCTGACAGGGATTCTAGAGCTCTGGATAGATGGGGGAAAAAAGTTTACACTTCTGCTACTTTAGCTGTAAGGCTTTAAACTGCCAGTTTCACATGCTTAAACATCAACAGTACCTCATGTCTTTATTAAAACAGAAAATGCTTACAAACTCAGAAAGTTCTGACAGTAAGGAAATGCAGGATTTATTGCATGCAGCTGAACAAGTGGGAAAGCATACTCTGCAATGTGGTTTTGATTCATTAGAGGCTTCTTGTAGAGCCACAGTTACAGGCTCTGTCATTCAAATGCATGCTTGGTTGAAAGAACAAAGTTTACCTGAACATGTTAAAGTAAAATTATTGGATGCTCCGCTACAGCATGATACTTTGTTTGGTGTTAAGGCAGAAGAGGTGTTAAAGAAAATGGAGGATAAAGCAAAATCAATGCAGACAGTAAAGGATTTCTTACAGGTTCAACCACCTAGGTTTAGCTGAAACTACCCTTCAAAAAATTGGTTCTTTCCGGTGTCAGACAGGCCACAAAGAGGCAGATACAGATGCCCAAGAGGCAGATCTCAGCCCCAAGGCTCCTACAGACCTAAACAATGGGGTGCTTCAGCCCCCAAAGGAGGAGAAGACAAATCACAACCTTGTAGGAAACAGTCCCAATGACTTCCCTCTACAAATGCCAAGCACTTACCTTTTGGCAGCACCCCTAGGGGGAAAGCTAGCACTTTTCTGACAAAATTGGCACATAATCACCTAGGACAAATGGGTACTGAATATTGTTTCTCAGGGTTACAGGTTCAACTTTCACACCCTTCCAAAATCAAAAGGTATGCCGGACCTGCCACAAAACCAATGGGCAGAGGCACAAAAGCAAATTGCTGCTCTCATGGACATGGGAGCTATTCAAAGAGTACCACAACAAGAACAGGGACAAGGATTTTACTCAAGACTTTTCCTAGTACCCAGAAAGGACAAAGCCTGGAGACCAATACTGGACTTGTCAATCCTAAATACTTTCCTGGATGTTCCAAAATTCAAAATGTTAACATTGCAGCAACTTCTACCCATGCTGGGCAAGAAGGCTTGGCTAGTTACTTTGGACCTCAGGGATGCATACCTGCATGTCCCAGTCAGACAATCTTGCAGAAAATACCTCAGATTCATAGCTGGCTCAATGCATTACCAATTCTCTGCACTGCCCTTTGGCTTATCTACTGTGCTCAGGGTCTTCACAAAATGCCTGGCACCAGTAATTGCATTTTGCAGACAAAGAGGAATTCAAATATATCCCTACTTGGACGACTGCCTTATTCAAGCAGAGAGCAAGGACATTCTTCTAAAACATCTGGCGTTTGTAAAAAGATTACTAATTTGCCTAGGGTACACAGTAAACGAAAAGAAATCAAAACTAGTGCCCTCTCAAGAGATAATATTCCTGGGTGCAAGCTTAAATACAACTACCCAGATGGCTTATCTCACGCCAGACAAGCAAAGGCAACTGACTCATTACTTTCAAATGATGGCAACAAAGACCCAGCTCCCTGCAAGAAAAATTCTGCAGGCCCTGGGCTTCATGGCATCCTGCATTCTACTAATTCCATATGCAAGACTGCATATGAGGAAACTACAATGGTATCTAAAAAGTGTTTGGACTCAACATTGCCACAGCCTGGAAACAATAGTAACTTTAATTCCCTGCCTACAACAAGAGTTTCGATGGTGGTCCCTGGCCTGTCACCACAACAAGGGACAGCCTTTCACCTTACCCACAGCCAGGCAGACAATAAAATGGATGCATCGGATTATGCCTGGGGGGGCACACATAGCAGGAAAATGTATTCCGGGCACGTGGCCCAAGGAACAAATGCATCTTCACATCAATCAAAAAGAGATGCTAGCTGTACAGAATGCCCTGACAGCTTTCAAGGACCTTCTACATCCAGGACAACTATTAACTAAAGACGGACAATACCACAGTTATGTGGTAAATAAACAAGCAAGGGGGCACCCATTCCTACCCCTTCTGCAGGCAAGCCTTGACTTTGTGGAACACAGCACTGACCTTTCAAGTACATCTGCAGGCACAATTCCTGCCAGGAATGAAAAATACACTGGCAGATGAACTAAGCAGAAATCTCATGGATCCTCACGAATGGAAACTAAATCCACAGGTCTTCAGCATGGAAACAAGGAAATGGGGACGCCCAGACATAGATCTTTTTGCCTCCCCTCACAACTGCCAACTACAGAAATTCTGCACAAGAACCTATCACTCACAAGCATGGAAAGTGGATGCTCTATCATTCAGCTGGAAAACCCTGACAGTGTATGCCTTCCTTCCACTGCCTCTTGTTCCCAAGGTGCTCCTAAAAGTCAGCCAAGAGAGGCCAAAAATGATCCTGATTGCCCCAGACTGGCCACGCCAACACTGGTAACCAATCCTAAAGAGCTTGTCTCAAGGCCCAGCCTGGCCTTTACCTCAAATTCCTCATCTTCTGACTCAACAAAACAATCAGATTCTGCACAGTCAACTCAGAACCTTAAATCTGGCTGCATGGCAGATAATATACCCACTCAGACCACACCTCTCTCTAAAGCTGTTATGGATGTCATTTTAGAAGCCAGGAGGCCCAGCACTAGGAAATCTTATGCAGAAAAATGGAAGAGATTCTGTGCTTGGAACCAGGCACAAGGGCTCGAACCACTTGTTCCAAATATACCTCAGATTTTACAATACCTAACTGAGATGCTGGACAAAGGCATATCCTTCTCATCTATTAAGATCCATGCCTCTGCCATTTCAGCTCATTACAATACGGAACCTCCTATTTTTTCACATCCACTGCTAAGACAGTACCTCAGTGGGGCAAAAAACATAAGACCCCCAAGGAGAGCACCAATTCCTACTTGGGACCTCAATTTTGTTTTAGAAAAGCTCACACTGCCTCCTTTTGAGCCAGCCAACACAGCTGATATCAAATTCTTATCATGGAAAACTGCTATGCTCCTAGCAATAACTTCAGCAAGAAGAGTCTCAGAGTTACAAGCATTAATGGCAGTGGAATCTTTCATCATTTTTCACCAGGACAGGGTCTCTCTAAGGACAAACCCAACATTTATGCCAAAGGTGGTTTCCAGTGTGGCTCTTAACCAAACCATTCATTTGCCAACTTTCTATCCAAATCCCCAGAATAAAGGGAAGAGACTTCTGCACGCTTTGGACATACACAGACAACTACGATTCTACTTGGACAAAACAAAAGCTTTCAGAAAAACTGAGCAACTGTTTGTAGCTTATGCTGCAGGATCACAAGGAAAGCCTATCTCAAAGCAGACTATTTCAAAATGGATAGGACACTGCATTTGTTTCTGCTATTTACAACATGGCAAGCCAGATCAGCAGCCACTTCAGCAGCCTTCCTCAGAGGAGTACCAACCAAAGACATTTTAGAGGCTGCAACCTGGAGTTCAGTGCACACTTTCACCAAGCACTACTACTTACCTCTCTACTCTAAATCCAGAGCAGGCTTTGCCACTGCAGTTCTACAGGGTTTGGTAGCCTCTCCTAATCCTGTTTAGGCCCAGCCACCCAACCTCAGCTTTGGGATTCAACCCAAGTGTAATAACTGCAACAGTGAAACACGATGAACATAGTACAGTTGTGTACCTGATGAAAATGACAAAGGAGGAAAAAGAACCACACTAGGTAACCAGTCCAAGATAAAAGTAAGCGCTTTCGTTTACTACAATAAGCAAACTTCATCAGACAATACAAATGACAAAAAAACACGTATTTATACATAAAATAAATTAATTAAAATGACATCATTTCCTTCATAAGCCAAACCTCCTATTAAAGAAACAACCTTAGAAAACTACAAAGGGACAAATAATAAAGTACTAATAAAGTAATACATGTATGTTATTAAATTTAAATCATAACAAATATATAAAATAAATATATAAAATATAAAAGGAGAAAATACTGCGTATATATCTCTGAATGTCATGACCATCATGTTAATGCTAAATAAGGGTCATCTCATTAAAGCCTTCAATCTAAGAATGCTTTTGATGGAAACAATCGATCGTCAAAGCCAGGGGGAAAAGGCATTTAACCTAAGTTGCCATATTAATTCTCTTTCTTCAATTTTTAAATCCATTGGACCCCCTCTCAAATTCACATAATTCCTTTCAATACCTAAAAATCTAAATTCATGTTCATAAATTCTGTTCTTAAGTAGCCTCTTGGTTTTACCCACATAAAAAGCTGGGCTAGTGTTACAATTAAATTTATCCTTTATGTCATAAATTTTCCTCTAATGGTGAACTTACTACAGACTTGGATATAATGACGACAAGTCTGACATTTAAACATATTTTCAAGTTTAAGCCCCTTCTAAATACTATTTTAGGGCCATCCCCACCTGTTGTCTGATGTTAAAAATAGATCTTAGTATATAAGTATCCATAGAAAAGTGGTAATAAAACTTAAAGGTAATTAAAGAATCACCTATTCTCACTTCATCGGACCCAATAAAAGTTTCCACCATTGGAAAACAAGGAATTTCAGGCATAATGTTCACTTGGGGTCTAATATTGTGACTATCTTTACATAATAAAGGTATAAAATGCCCATTAACTCTTTTATCAGAAACTTCTATAATCAGATCATTCACTAATTTATAAACTTTTTAAGAAAAGGCATTCTTCATGAAAGTCAGAGTCAAGTGACACCATCCTTGCAGCACGCACAAGTTGTCCTTAGAATAAGTAGATTTCCTAAATATTTTAGAGTTAAGAGAAAAAGTTTCGATTCTTACTTAAATCTACATCTAAGTCAGTAAAGTCACCTATATGATTTACAAATGCTTCAGCTGATGCTAAATCAGATGAACATGTCGTCCAAATAGCGGGTGTGTACCACCACACTCGTCACAGAATAGTTTGTCCGGGAAAAGGTAGTTAGTTTTTGTTGAACATAAAGAAGTTGTAATTCAATACCAATTCTAAAAGGTATATGACTAAATCAATACATACACCATCAATGTGTTTTTAACATGAAATCACACATCTATGGTAAGAAAATTCAAATCTTCTGAAAATGGGAGACTATTTATTGCTGTTAAAAAGGCCCATGAATCTCTACAGATTTGTTTCTCTTCCTTCAACACTGATTTCAATTTCATATCCACATATTTAGCACATCTATATGTAATTGACTGCCTTCAAGTCATGATTTTGACCTAAGGGGGGTTTTATTCCGTCAATGATTATGAATTTTAAAATCATAGGGGTAAGTGGATAATCCATTAATAAGAAATGGTATAAATCAAGATCAATTCGACCATCAATAAATAGGTCTTTTATGAATCCCTTAAGGCGTTGATATGCTCCATTCATTTCATTAAGAGAAATCTTAGTGTAGGAGTCAGAAGTTAATAAAGAAGTCATGGCCTTAATGTAATATTCCTTGTCCATAAAAACCAAACCCCCACCTTTATCAGGTTTCATAAGGTTTACCAACTCATCCCTCTCAGTTCTAGTAAAATTAAGGGATTGGTTACTAAGATGTTTGTCTAATATACTTCTGAAATCATTCTCACAGATCTTTTCATATAGTGAGATAGTAAAAACACTAGATATTTTATAATCACTAGTCAAACATGAATTGTTGCCAAGTAGAACATTCAAATTCAACTTCCTTATATACACTTTCAGGTCAACCAGCAGTCTAGCTAAATCCATATGAGTTGAGGGAACAAAAGATAGGCCTTTAGCCAATACTTCAATTAAAGAAGGTTCAGGGCTAAAATCAGAATAATTATAAATTTTGATTATTCTGTGAATCCACACATTCAAAGTTGGAAGGTGAAGGAACTATCTCCTTCTCTTGTTCTTCTTCTTCCAAGTTTGTTTTTGCTGTGGATAATTCTGTGTTTTCCCTGTACCCCCACTCTGGTTATTGGAAAAATTATTGTTACTGTTATTAGTTCTGTTGTTAGTAGAACTATTAGTTCTTGTCATTAATTAAAATGTTATCATTGTCCATCACTTCAGATAAATTATCATTTAAAACAACTTCAAAAATCTTTATCATTAACCAGCTAAGTCAGACTTTAAAGCATTCATTAAAATACTGTAATTCTGAATAAGTATTTGCATAAACTCAACACCCTGTCTATCAAAGAGTTTTAGCAAATCTTTGTGAAAAACTGAATTACAAACGAGTCCGTATTTGTTGCCTATTCCTCAATTTGTAATTTCTTGTATTTAAATAGTTTAGAGTCATACAATTTCAAACTGTTAACCAAGTTAGTTTCAGTGTCATTAATATTCAAACTGTTCGTTGAGTTAGGTCGAGGTATCCCGTTCAAAAAAGAAGTCGGGTCCTTCAACCAGTCTTCTAAGGAAGGTAAAGTAGCAGAAGTACTTACTGCAGAGTTAACAGCAATGTTAACGGTAGGGAGAGCCCTGTTCGTATTACCGTTAAATGAGTTCTGCCTGATTGAGCCCTGATCCTTCGATCCAAGGGTGCCTTGTACACCACCGACAGTGTCGCCGGGTTCGAACCATGTTCGTTGAAGCTGTAGGAGTATTTCCGTTACCAGAAATCAAACCAGGCGACTTTGCTCGATCCACGCAACGCGCGCGGCTGTAAGAAGTTCAATTAAGGCAGTCAGTTTGCCCATAGCTGAATTGCAATCAGTAGAATTGAATAAATTCTGTGATGGTAGTGCAAAAGAACCACACTAGGTAACCAGTCCAAGATAAAAGTAAGCGCTTTCGTTTACTACAATAAGCAAACTTCATCAGACAATACAAATGACAAAAAAACACGTATTTATACATAAAATAAATTAATTAAAATGACATCATTTCCTTCATAAAAACTACAAAGGGACAAATAATAAAGTACTAATAAAGTAATACATGTATGTTATTAAATTTAAATCATAACAAATATATAAAATAAATATATAAAAAGGAGAAAATACTGTGTATATATCTCTGAATGTCATGAACATCATGTTAATGTTAAATAAGGGTCATCTCATTAAAGCCTTCAATCTAAGAATGCTTTTGATGGAAACAGAATCGAGGGCATTTAACCTAAGTTGCCATATTAATTCTCTTTCTTCAATTTTTAAATCCATTGGACCCCCTCTCAAATTCACATAATTCCTTTCAATACCTAAAAATCTAAATTCATGTTCCGGGAAACTATTAATATGTCTAGCCAATGCGTTATTCAAATTCATTTTTTCTATCGCATAAATGTGCTCATAAATGAAACACTGAAACTAACTTGGTTAACAGTTTGAAATTGTATGACTCTAAACTATTTAAATACAAGAAATTACAAATTGAGGTACAGTACCTTACTGAATGTATTAATAGGCAACAAATACCTAAGGGTTTAAGACAATGGCGTTTTCCTACGGGACTTGTTTGTAATTCAGTTTTTCACAAAGATTTGTTAAAACTCTTTGATAGACAGGGTGTTGAATTTATGCAAATGCTTATTCAGAATTACAGTAATTTAATGAATGGTTTAAAGTCTGATTTAGCTGGTTTAGATCTCACTATCCGTAATGATAAAGATTTTTGTAGATACAAATATGATTTTTTACATATTTTTTCAAGTATTGATAATTCCTTAATTAAAATCAAGGAGAACAAAATTAGAAAATTGAAAAGGGATTCTGTGGCATACCTTAAAGGGTCAGCTTATCCACCCCCACCACTGGATAGAAGTGTTGAACGGAATCCTTTAAGTGAAGTTGTTTTAAATGATAATTTATCTGAAGTGATGGACAATGATAACATTTTACTTAATGACACCTTAGTAGAACATTCGTCCCCAATAAGGAGGAGCGAAAGGCTTGCAAGTAGAACTAATAGTTCTACTAACAACAGAACTAATAACAGTAACAATAATTTTTCCAATCGGGATTTTCGGGGGAACCAGAATGGGGGTACAGGGAAAACACAGAATTATCCACAGCAAAAACAAACTTGGAAGAAGAAGAACAAGAGAAGGAGATAGTTCCTTCACCTTCCAACTTTGAATGTGTGGATTCACAGAACAATTTTAAACAAGTCAGGATTTTGACCAACAATTCAGGAGACTTTAAAATTTACAATTATTCTGATTTTAGCCCTGAACCTTCTTTAATTGAAGTATTGGCTAAAGGCCTATCTTTTGTTCCCTCAACTCATATGGATTTAGCTAGACTGCTGGTTGACCTGAAAGTGTATATAAGGAAGTTGAATTTGAATGTTCTACTTGGCAATAATTCATGTTTGACTAGTGATTATAAAATATCTAGTGTTTTTAACCCCCCTTTACACCCTACTATCTCACTATATGAAAAGATCTGTGAGAATGATTTCAGAAGTACATTAGACAAACATCTTAGTAACCAATCCCTTAATTTTACTAGATCTGAGAGGGATGAGTTGGTAAACCTCAAGTTTGCCAACATTCGGGTTATGAAACCTGATAAAGGTGGGGGTTTGGTTTTTATGGACAAGGAATATTACATTAAGGCCATGACTTCTTTATTAACTTCTGACTCCTACACTAAGATTTCTGTTAATGAAATGAATGGAGCATATCAACGTCTAAAGGGATTCATAAAAGACCTATTTATTGATGGTCGAATTGATCTTGATTTATATCATTTCTTATTAATGGATTATCCACTTACCCCTATGATTTTTGGTTTACCGAAAATTCATAAGAATCTAACCAAACCCCCTTTTCGTCCAATCATTGACGGAAGGCAGTCAATTACATATGGATGTGCTAAATATGTGGATATGAAATTGAAATCAGTGTTGAAGGAAGAGAAACAAATTTGTAGAGATTCATGGGCCTTTTTGACAGCATTAAATAGTCTTCCATTTTCAGAAGATTTGAATTTTCTTACCATAGATGTGTGTGATTTATACACTGTTATCCCACAGGAGCTTGGGTGTGAATGGGTCAGGGATTTCATGTTAAAAAAACACATTGATGGTGCATGTATTGATTTAGTCATATACCTTTTAGAATTGGTATTGAATTACAACTTCTTTATGTTCAACAACGAACTATTTTTGCAAAAGACAGGTGTAGCAATGGGCTCTCCCTGTGGAGCTACATTTGCCAATACAGTGATGGCTTTCTGGGAAACTAACTACCTTTTCCCGGACAAACTATTCTGTGACCGAGTGGTATGGTACACCCGCTATTTGGACGACATGTTCATCTTATGGCGTGGTGATTTAGCATCAGCTGAAGCATTTGTTAATCATATAGGTGACTTTACTGACTTTTTGGAATTCACATGGGAGTTTAGTTCGGAAAGGATTTCCTTTTTAGATGTAGATTTAAGTAAGAATCGAGAAACTTTTTCTCTTAACTCTAAAATATTTAGGAAATCTACTTATTCTAACTCCTATTTGCACTTTTCAAGTTGTCACCCTTTTTTTCAGAAAAAGGGAGTAGTAAAGGGACAACTTGTGCGAGCTGCAAGGATGGTGTCACTTGACTCTGACTTTCATGAAGAATGCCTTTTCTTAAAAAGTTTGTTTTTGAGACGTGGTTATCCGAATAAATTAGTGAATGATCTGATTATAGAAGTTTCTGATAAAAGAGTTAATGGGCATTTTATACCTTTATTATGTAAAGATAGCCACAATATTAGACCCCAAGTGAACATTATGCCTGAAATTCTTTGTTTTCCAAAGGTGGAAACTTTTATTGGGTCTGATGAAGAGAGAATAGGTGATTCTTTAATTCCAAAGAAACCTCTTGGTGACAACCAAGTACCTTTAAGTTTTATTACCACTTTTTCTATGGATACTTATATACTAAGATCTATTTTGACCAAAAACTGGAGTTTTTTAACTGATGACGTTAACATCAGACAACAGGTGGGGGATGGCCCTAAAATAGTATTTAGAAGGGGCTTAAACTTGAAAAATATGATTGAGGAATCCCATGTGAGATGCTACGGACCCCATAGGGGTATGTTTAAATGTCAGACTTGTCGTTGGTGTCATTATATCCAAGTCTGTAGTAAGTTCACCATTAGAGGGAAAATTTATGACATAAAGGATAAATTTAATTGTAACACTAAGGGATTAGTTTATCTAGCCATGTGCTCTAAATGCCCAGCTTTTTATGTGGGTAAAACCAAGAGGCTACTTAAGAACAGAATTTATGAGCACATTTATGCGATAGAAAAAATGAATTTGAATAACGCATTGGCTAGACATATTAATAGTTTCCCGGAACATGAATTTAGATTTTTAGGTATTGAAAGGAATTATGTGAATTTGAGAGGGGGTCCAATGGATTTAAAAATTGAAGAAAGAGAATTAATATGGCAACTTAGGTTAAATGCCCTTTCGACCCCTGGCTTGAACGATTCTGTTTCCATCAAAAGCATTCTTAGATTGAAGGCTTTAATGAGATGACCCTTATTTAACATTAACATGATGTTCATGACATTCAGAGATATATACACAGTATTTTCTCCTTTTTATATATTTATTTTATATATTTGTTATGATTTAAATTTAATAACATACATGTATTACTTTATTAGTACTTTATTATTTGTCCCTTTGTAGTTTTCTAAGGTTGTTTCTTTAATAGGAGGTTTGGCTTATGAAGGAAATGATGTCATACTAATTAATTTATTTTATGTATAAATACGTGTATTTCTGTCATTTGTATTGTCTGATGAAGTTTGCTTATTGTAGTAAACGAAAGCGCTTACTTTTATCTTGGACTGGTTACCTAGTGTGGTTCTTTTTCCTCCTTTGTCATTTTCATCAGTTTCGTGGTTTTTACCCAGTTTGGTTTTTGACAGTTGTGTACCTACCATAAATGTAGATGTTCGAGTGTATTCACTGTTGCAGTCCAGGTTACCCACCCACCATCCCCCTTTTCATTGCTGGGACTTTTCTGTACTTCTCAACTCTATACAACCTATGTGGTGTATTTGCTTGTAGATGAAGGAATGTTTATTTTAGTACATGCATGCTTTTTGGCATTATTTTTTTTTTCAGCCTTCCTATTTGGGGGCATCTGACATCTGGGGCAAGAAAAACCTGAATAAAATGTCGTTGGTTGCATCTGTTATACCCCTGGCACACTGACGTCAGGGAAGAGGCGACAGCAACCGACGCCGGACCTAGACTTTGGAACTCTGGCCGACTGCAGGTTTCCTGCCAGCAGGATAACCCAAGTGTAATGACTGCAACAGTGAATACACTCGAACATCTACATTTATGGTGGGTACACAACTGTACTTTTCCTAACATAGCTATAGAAGGATTTATAATTGTCCTCAGCTTACGATGCTAACCTATGTTCACTGACTGCTTTAGTTGACCTAGTAGTATTTTTCAGGTTTTTAGTAATGTTTCTGATACAGTACTTGATATGAGAATTTTGGATATACTGTGTTTTCTGATGTTTTCTTATTGTAGAGTTTATTTGTTGGAGGACCACCAAGGAAGTTTTTTTTTTTTTTTTTTTTTTACACATTTCACTCAAGTTGGGACTGTCAGCTCTATATATTTATGTAAAGGGCACAGGACTCCTTTGTGGAGCTACTTCCTTTGTTAGAATAAGAGCTAATGCTGCTATGAGTGAATTTTGGAACCACATCATAGAATTTGGTGAGGTTAATACATTTGTACTATCTTAATACTGAGATATTAGATACAGAGTTTTTGGAGACTTCGAAGGTGAAAATCACTAGTTTATGGTCTGAATTCACTTGGGAAGGAGATACCACAGGAATGGTGTGTGAAGAGGATTTATTTGTAAGGACCAGGTTGAGAATATTATGCCCCCCAAGTGGGTTGTTAACTATCTGATCCATGGAATTTTTATTAAATCTAAGAAATTCTGTGCATACTCTCTACAGTGGAGGTAGGTGTATGTGCTGCAGTTTGAGGGGTAGTTGGAGTCTCCCAATAAAATGGAATTCATGTTTATAAGCAGTTTAGATATATTTGGTAATCTTATTGATTATCAAGGGGACACGAAAGATGTCCTGTAACAGACTATAAGCAGAACGTTTTGTCACATTGAGGGTGCTGTGGAGTTATGTGAAATCCCTATTTGGGTCTCAGGGAATCTGTCTGGAGATGATAAGGTCCTTAAATGGGATGCCAACATAGTCTCCATTGGGCATGAAGGCATGATAAGTGCATAACATAAGTACAGAGGAAGTGCTTTCTTTAAATTTGAACCATGTTTCAGTAAATGTTATGCCAGGTGGCCTAATGATTAAGGTGCTTGCCTTACAAACACAAGGTGCAGGGTTTGAGTCTCACAAGGGATAATTGGCTAGGCTTAAAAAATGGCTCCCAAGAACAGTTAGCCTAATACTAACCTATGAATTGCACAAATATGGTTGTATTTCCAAATGTAGCAGAACCCCGAGATTGGGCAGTTTGCTGTTGACACTTTTGGCATTGAGCAGAGCCACCCTAATGTTATCCAGTTTTGGTTTTAATATTTTTGTTACTTTGAAATGTCTATTAGTTGGACTGTACCTAAAAAGGTACTATGGGGGCAGCAAAGGCTAATATGCAAAAGCCTGCGAACGAGAGGTGCAGCCATCTTTTTAGAAGCAAGTCAGACTGTAGAGCATCTAGTCTCAAGCTGAGACGTACTGGTTTCCCCAAAATGACACCAACTGTTTATCCAATTATTTAAGCTAATTATTTTAACTTTGTGCCTAGCCTTCATTCTTGGAAATGGAAGAATTCTGTTCAGCACCAGTGTTTTGCCTGCATTTGTCACATGCATGAAGAGTTCCAATATGTCTCTCTGCTTGTTCCTCAGAGCTTTGCTCAGCAAGTTATTCACTATCACATGAGGTACCACTATGCCATACTCATATTTGTCAGGTGAAGTGGTCTTCACAGCCCTTGTGACATCAGATAACCTGACACCCAAAAGTTAACTTGCTTATTCTGTCTTCGTCCACCCAAGTGAACAGGGAATCTGTTTGCCTAATTATATCTATCACTGAAACAGATGTATTAATACACTGGTTTGATGAAAAAGATTTGAAATGATTTGTCTCAAGGTGATACTGCTATAGGTAGATGTACCTCCCTGGACTATATGAAGAGAGACATGATCAAGCTCGCTGAATGTGTGTTCAGGCAGGTATGTTCCTAGCCTTAAGCAGCATTCTACCATCACCCAGAATGATGCCTCAATACAAATAGAAAATGACTGACTTTAACAATTGGCTTATTTTCTGGTGTCATTCCAAGTGGATCCAGTACCTGTCAGACTAGGATGAAGTGACTGACAAACTCCGATGCTTTGCCAGAGATGGCCCGCATCTGTCTCCCTTGGGCTTCAGGCTCCTGGCAAAGGTTCTTGCCTCCCCCATAGTACCTTTTTTAGGCAATGCCATGAGTTTAAAACTACCAACATAAAAAATGTCATCAAAATGTAAATTAAAGGTCATGCTGCTAAACGCTAGGAATCTAAACATGAAACTGCACTCATTTCAAGCATTCTTAACCCTGGAAGAAGCTGACATTTGTGCAGTCACAGAAACCTGGTTCAAAGCTGCAGAGAACAGCCCAGCCATACCAGGTTACTCACCCTATCATTCATTCAGACCCCAAACTATGGGCAGAAAAACAAAAGGAGGTGGAGTTGCAATCTACATAAAAGACATACACACCTCTAGGCTGGTCAAGCAGTATGATGCACAGGAAACACTCCAGGTGCAGTTAACAATTGACAAGACCCCTTTTCAAATCATAGCTAGCTAAAGGCCTCCAACTTTGACTCAAGATGCCCACTCCACCTATCTGGACCTCTTCGAATCTATCAAAATTCAACCCTTTACCCTGATCCTGGGCAACTTTAACTATCCAGCCATAGATTGGAAGAAATACTCATGCCAAAACACAAATGTCCAGAGATTCCTTGATTTTGTCAATGCAAATGCCTTGGACCAGTTGTTGACACCCCCACAAGAGGTGAAAATATCTTGGGCTTGGTATTAACCAACATGAGCAACCACTGCAGCGTCCCTACAGTGTCATCATTTCTGGTAAGATCCGACCACAAAGTGGTCATTTTCAAAGTCACCATCTCCCCCAACCCACCCCCAGTCAAACAAAGAAATTTCTCCAAAGCTGGATTACAGTCTCCTGAGGGAAGGTGTAAACAGCTTCACAGCCCCCTTCCCCTCCATAGGAACTGGCACATATGTCCAAACCTATACAAAAGTACTATATGCGCATTTATATAGCTGCATGGAATTCGGAATACCAGATAGGACGAAATCCTCCTCCTCAAGGAAGAGTAAACCTGTCTGGTGGACATCTACAATAAATAAACTCTATAATAAAAGGAAAAAATTGCTGTCTAGGACCAAGAAGGAGCAGGTGCCTAAGTGTAAGCAATCTTTCCTTAGCCTGAACAAGCAAATTAGAGCACTAGTGAAATCCTCCAAAGCAAAGCGAGTCCAAACTGACCACATCAACTAAAGACAATCATAAGGCCTTTTTCACATATATCCGCAATCTCAAGGGAAGCACCCAGATCTGCTCAGAATTGGTGGTCAAGGACACCACATACAGAAACGCTGTAGGTATAGCCAACCTGCTGGTGGACAGGTTCAGTGAAAACTTCACTCTTCTGTCCCCCCATCAGTAAAACAGGACATCCCCAGTATCTGCCCCCCACCTTATCTCTAGGGAGCAAGTCATCCCTGCCCTCTCTAAGTCAAAAAATACAGCCTCCATGGGACCCAATAAAATCCCAGGCTGCATCCTACATGAACTCAAGCATGAACTTGCAACACCATTAGGCATCCTATTCAAACAAAGCCTGAGTAGCAGATTTGTCCCAGCTGAGTGAAGTACAGCTACTGTCATCCCTTTGCACAAAGGTGGAGCATCCACCAATCCAGGATATTATAGACCCATCAGCCTAAATAGCCTGATCTGCAAGGCGATGGAGCGGATTATTTTGGACCTCATTAACATGGACATTGGCAACCTCCAGACACTTGATTGCACACAGTTTGGTTTTGTCAAGGGAAGGTCATTCCTGTTAAACTTGGTCGACTTCTTTGAGACGGTCACCATGGCCATAGACGAGGGGAAGACTGGGAACACCACCTACCTTGACCTGGCCAAAGCCTTTGATACTGCTCCCCCCACTCAGGTATAATAGATAAACTCTCTCAACTAGGCGACTCAACTAGGAGTCAACCCATATGTTACCAGATGGGTAGCAAACTGGCTCACTGATAGAACCCACATACTCAAAATAGGGGAAGCCACCACAAGTAGTAGACCTGTAACAAACGGTGTACTCTAGGGATCAGTCTTGGGGTCTCTGCTGTTTGGGATATACTTCTCGGAGGTGCAGGCCAAATCTAGTGGGCTGTGCTGACCAGGTTTGCAGATGACTGCATGCCGGGTGCTGTCATCAATTCCCCCAGTGATGTGGACATCCTCCAAGAGGGTCTCATGCAAACAAATGAGTGGTGCCAGAAATTTGGCCTCAAACTGAATGCCAAAAAATACATTGTCATCCCTTTTGGAGAGAGTGACATCCCCACAAATGATTACATTGATAATAAGGTCCTAAGCACACAATCAGTCATGAGGGACATGGGCACCCAGGTTGATAGCAAACTGACTTTTGACCACCAAATTGCCTCCATTGTATGGAAAGCTTTCTACGTGGCCCACCTCATTAGTAAGGGTATCTCATCCAGGGACAAGGTGGTCATAACATCCCTGTATTCTTTCCTTATAAGACCCATTATTGAGTACAGTGCCCCTTTCGGCATGTACCTCACAAAGCACATGCAACAACTGGCAAGACCGCAGAGGTTCCGCACCCAGAGAATCCAGGGCTTCAAACATCTACCCTACACAGATAGGCTAAAAGCTCTGTCCCTCTACTCAGTCTTCTGCAGACTCCTCAGAGATGACCTCAGTCTGGGATACAAAGCAATCTCAGACCCTGCCCTGATGAGACTGCTGCATATCTGCAAGTCAAGCTCCACTCGAGTAGCCCGCAAGCATGACCTCAACCTGGTCTGTGACATCAGTAGGACTTGTTGGCAGGACAGATTTGTGTCCCAGAGACTCCCCCTTTTGTAGAATAGATTCCCTCTCCACGTAAAGCAGAGTACCTCATTAACCCTTTTACGTGCAACCTGGATAACTGGATGGGAAACAGAAGATGCACCCCTGGGCTTCCACCTGTGTCCCTGCTAGACAGTAGCATAGGGTGCTGACTTGTTGGAACATGGGGTAAATTCTTGGCTAGGCTTGTAAGGGCCTCAGGGCCAGTAGCCTAGTAACTTCCTATGATAGGTGTGCTTGAAAAAGATGAGGTGTTGGATTTATGCTGAGACTTAGTCTTCCTAGATTTAGGAGGCTCTACTAAATATTTTTTTACAATCTCAGCATAAGAAATTTTAATCTGATTTTGTTTAGATTGTGGGGAAAGTGTTTGTTGCTCCCATACAATTTTTTAATGAGAGGGAAGCATCCAGATTAGTTAAATATTTGCACCACACACCAACAAAATTATTTGTGCTGAGTAAGTGTTCATTACCTGGGAGCACTCTAAGCTAGTAAGAAGTAATGATTACATTTATGGAATGGTCATGACTTGTGCCTCTCTGCAAACAAACATGTGGCCATTTATTGGCTAAGATGGCAACTGGGAGCTCAATGAGGGGTATAGCAGCTTCTGGTTGCTTGGAGGACTAGACAGTAGTCCATGTGAAAACTGCCATTCAGTGCACAGCTATTGGCAGGTGTGGGTACTTATAAGTTCCAGCAGCAATACTGACTAAACAAAGTCTGGGAGAAAGAGAACTGAGGAGAGATGAAGTCAAGACTTTTGCATCTGTAAAGTAATACTTTCTCCTTCCACTTTCTTGAGTGTTCTGTGTTGTTCTCATGATGATTCAGAAAGAAGGGGTATTAAGTTGGGTGTTAAACTATTTGAAGGAGTTTAGAGGAAAACCTTATAAATGTTTGTGATGTAGTGGAAAGTTTATTTGCAAAGAATGGAGAAGCAGAGGCTTTTCTTGCTAAAGATAATGTGCATGTATGGGAAGAGTGTGAAATGGATGCATAAAATGATGTCAGGAGGTTGTGATGGAGCTTCTTGAATAGGGAAAGCAGTAGGAAGAAATGGACATTGGTATCAAATTGTGGGGACATCTACTCCCTATGATTTCTTCACCAAGAAAGCTAGAGACAAGGCATGTTTTCTGGAGTGATTTGTGAAGAAATAATCCATGGAGATTGTCATGATAGTGTGGCAAAAAATGAAGTGCTGGATGTTGGTGAGTTTGAATAATAAATTACCATACAGGATAATTGTTGTCTTCTGCTGATAAACAAATGTAATGGTGTCATACAGTGGTTTCATATGCCTGTCCATCAGTGGCAGGATATTTGAACTGATTAGTTTTGCTTTGGCGGCTTGCAAATGCTTTCAAAGCTAATCATGCAGCTATGAAGTCTGAAGTTCAGAGCCCTGAATTTGTGAGAGACTTTCCCTGTTTTTCTTTTAGATTTCTTTACTGTTTGAGTAAGGTAGTACTTTGCAAACTGAGTTTTAAGAATCCGCTTTATCTCTAGCCAAGTATATAACTGACTTCACTTGCGTCACACTTTTTTGTTGTGAATCATATACATTAGGAGCTCAGCTGGGAGCAGTCTGATATTTTGTACTTTTTAGGCTTATAAAACAACATTATAAATCTTAGAGAAAAGTTGACAAGGTAGGTGTTATTTGGTGAACTCCAGCAGATAAGTTAAAAATTATGCTCATTTCTATAGTAAAATATAGGTTCCTCAAAATGTTTTAACTTTTTTTTTTTTTGTCTGCCATGGCCATCAGCCTTTTGCCCCATGTTGGCCTATTCAGCATTGACAGTGAATACTTAAGAACTGTGTTTAACTGACCCACAGTGTGTTTATCTCATAGCTATTATTCTGGAAGAATCTAAGTCTCCTGGAATTGCTTTCCCCTCATGTGGTGGTTCAGCTCTTGCCATAGATGTTTAGAAAACATTCTTCCATGTTTTTCACAAACAATTTCTCTGGGGTAAAAAGTGAAAGTTTCCTGTTTTAATTTTCAGGCTGCTTCTTATTTGCTCAGTGTTGTAAATTTAATATGATACATGTTACTGTCTCGGCTGTTGTTCTAACACTAGTGGTAAATGTAGTCTGACAAGAAGCATTACTTTATATTTACTGAATGTGGGTGTGGAGGCCTGATTCAGGGAGCTTTCCCACACGTCTAAGACTGTGATATAATTGTGGCACAGTGATGGTGCAGTCTTACCACAACTGCCTTAATTACTGTTGTGTGTACTTCTTGTTTTTACATGCAGCTTGTAAAAAACAAGATTTCATGGGTATGAGCCAGTATTTGTTGCTTCACTGTAATCCACGAGTAACTGTTAGAAACCATTGCATTTAAATGAAAATGAAGAAACAAGTGCACCTACAGGTCTTGATGAAATGAGCTAGGGCTACGCATTTTATCATCTTAAAATGACTTTGTACACTGCAGGAAAAGAGGAAGTGTCTAGAGCTAGTTAGTGTGGTTTTCACTTCTTTTCACAGAAGCCGGCACGTCAATACTTAGCATTCTGTGCTCGTGGGAAAGATCTTGGCAGACTGCTGTGGGGAAAAAAAAACTGAAATTGAGATATAAACAACCTGCACAGATGTCAACACAGATGAATCTAACTTTAGTAACTAGATACTGAATATCTATTAATGTGCTCCTAACCATCAGTTTTGACAAACAACATGAGTATACTGAATCTGATGTCCTCTTTGTGGTTTGCATTTTTAAAGCAGAATCAATTGCAATGATCGAGTATTGAAATTCACATTTCCTGAAGAAAAGTTGAATAAACTGGAATGACGATTTTCTAAAATTAAAATAAATTTTTGTTTTAACAGCAATGCGTTGTGTATCATACTCCTACTGTTACTGTCTATATTACTCACCCAGAAACTGACAGTAGCATTTGAAATAATGTTATTGTGTCAAGTGCATTTGTAGCTACTGTTTGTGTTAATGGAACCTTAAATTGAATGCATCTTAACCCTTGTTTACTTTGGTTGTTCAGTGGCATTTCCTTTTTGTCATGGGAGATGACCAAAATACAGGATCAGATTCTCACCTTGTGCAAAGGTCCTGGGAAAAAATTAATCTTGTAAGAGGCAAAACATTTACCAAACATATCACTATTAGGGTTTACCACTGGTGCTTTTGTAGTTTGGATTTCTATCTAAATATCTCACTGGCTAGTGCTAGCATACAGACTTTCTTCCTTGTGTTTTTTACTGCTTACACCAGTTAATCCAGACCTCAGCATAGCAAAGTAAAAGTGAGAGTTGAGGTTGGTTTAGGTGGGTGACTTCTACACAATAACTTTTTACAGTGTATGTCACAAGATGGAGGATGATCTGAAATCAAGAAGGATTATCAGTTCATTGACACTGACATTGTTCTTAAACACTGAGAAAACACCAGACCATGGCTTCCTGCTGTTTGAGTTGAAACTGTAGGAAGATGGAATATTGCAACAAAAAGGAATGACGTTTCAGTGGAAAAATGTCAATTTGTTTTAAGAAATTAAGCTCTCTCAACCAGGTTAATTGACTAATAGGGGGAAAAGGCTACAGAATCTTAGGTCCTTTCCTGATGGATACGTACAGGAACAAATGTGTAAAATCTCCTTACATTTCTCGAAACCCTTTGAAAAATAAATTTGGATTTAGCGCTAGTTGTACTTTTATTTTGTGCAATACTGCATGTTATTGTTTCTTGTGGCAAAGGTTTGCAAAAACAGGTCTGTCTTCATTAAATGCAGACATCTCTGCCTGTAGAATAATTTCTTTAATGTATAAATGTGCCCAGACATTTCCCTTTTGTTGTAGGAGTCACTTTTTCTTTTAGCTTTTTCCCGGTTAGGGGTCGCCACAGCGGATCACCTGTCTGCTCATGATTGGCAGTGGAGTTTTTACAGTGTCGAGTTGCCAGCCCGGCGCCCAACCTTCCACAGAAGGCACACACAAGCATGCACTCACACCTAGGAGTCACTGATGTTGCTAATTGTGTGTTGTGATTTGAGGAGCAAACAGATAGAAAAGACAGATTCACACTTCATATCATAGATTGAAAGGCCTGGTTGGAATTCTCTGCCTGTTATACTAGTGACCCTAGTTTGGGAGCAGACTTTAACTTCCAGAGCACCATCAAAGAAGAAAGAGGAAATAAAAGTGTTTGCTTCCATTCCTGTAGTTCAGAGACTTCTCTGTGAATGAACATTAGAGCAGTGAGTGCTTGTCCTTCCCTGTACATCTGCATGTGTTATGTGCTGGAGAGGTGAGGTACGGCATTTAGTACAGTTGGAGATGTGTAGTACAGGCTTCATTTATTTATTTTATTTATGTTGATTAGTTTAGTTCCAATAGGCCTGTGGCCTACTTTCATGGGAGACACAAGGTGGTATGCATACTTGGGCCCTGGAGAAATGTTCCTATTCTTCTTATTATTATTATTATGAGGAATAACATTTGATGGATAGGATAGTAGTGACTCTCAAAGGAATAAGGTATTAACAGATATTAAAAATATGCTTGTTATGTGGAAGTCTGTTTGAACTTCAGTAAGAACTTTTATTTGAGACATTCAGTTATTTAAGGTGAGTTGGGATACTTAGATGGTGTGTTTTTGTTTCTATCCAATAAATAGTAACAGTTATTTGAAAAAAATGTGTGATTTTGGGTTCAGGATCAAATTAATTCAAAACAGAGGTGGTATATAGAATATTATAATAGTTTTTTAGGAAATATATATAAAGTATGGGGATTTTTTTAAGTTGTTGGGAATTAAAAAATGCAAGTAAAAAAAAAAACTGAATTTAGGGACTGTTACTAGAAACTAATTACAATGAAATTACAGTTAAAGGTTGGTGGTAATTGAAAGGAATGATGTGAAGTTATGAAAAAAATACTATTACATTGATCATGGACAAACTTAAGAGTAGATAGATCAGAGAAGAAATGTTAGATTTAAAAATACTTGGAAATGGCATCCTGTTGAATAGATTATCTGTGAAAGTATTGCAGTACAAGCAAATGGAAGAAAGGAATGGACTTGTTTGGGGTGAAATAAACAGTGTGACAGTTTTTATGTAATGTGAAAGGCCAACAAGTTTTGGGGTAGTCATAAAACATATATTGGGAACATACAAGGTTGAAATGGTTAATATGAACTTAGTGTATGGGCAGTATCACCATGTGGATAGATTACAAATCGATCACTTAGATTGTTTTAAACTGTTTACATTTTTTTGTAAAAAGCAAGATGTGATGAATTGCATAAATGAGAAGTGAGGTGCCACAAAGATCTAGAGTAAAAGTGAGGGTTAAAATGAATGTTTGTTTCATATATATATATATATATATATATATATATATATATATATATATATATATATATATATTAATTATACAGATATCTATATTGTATGTGGTTTACTATTAAAATGTTGATTGCACTTCACTGTTTATTCACATAGCTGAACTTTTTACGCAAAATCTGTAATGTTGAATTGTCCAAATGCCAGAAAAACCCCGAACATCATTTCCAACCACTCCACACCTAAAATCAATTGGTAAAGTGGGTCAAGAAGGGGGTGTTTTCTTGTTCTAAATATCGGTGTTTGACTTATTCAGCATTTGGAGATCAGACTTCGTGTAAGTTGATGCGACGATATTTCGTTCACAACTTTGATGGTAAACCATTACATATATGTATATATGGTTACCTTGCTTTTTGTTGAATATTGCTTCTTCGAAAAATACAGGGTGTGTGGTTTAATGTTGATGATATGGATAGCCAAGCTGTGGAAATGTTCATGGTGTGTAATGTTGAGATAGGTAAGTGTGGTTAGAGGGGTGAGAGTGTTTGTATATAAGTGGGGTAGGGTCAGGAATGAGTGAATGATAGGTTTTGTATGTTTGTGTGTGAGTTTGAGTGTTTTAGGATTAGGGCCAGGGTTAGGTTATAGGATAGATGTAGTGTTTCTGTGTGTTTTGGGTAGTGGCAGTGACTATTCAGATGAATATGAGGCTTGTGTTACGGAGGATATTAGTGTTAATATCAGGAAAGGAAATAGTTTTCCTTTCTCAGTATTATTTCTTTTCATATTTGTGTTTGGTATTGTGTATGTTTAAACTGTTTTTGTTGGTGTTTTCAATTTGACATTAAAGTAGTTTGATCATACACAACAGAATAAATACTAGTCACATTTTGTTAACTTAATTACAAGATGGCTCAGCATGATACCCTCATCTCCTTCCCATTGTAGCGAATTTAAACTTAAGACTATTAACTAATTGTTAATATCAGAAACTCATTTTCTTAATTTATTGTAAGAAGTAGATAAATGATGCTTGAGTGTGCCTAATGTGATAAACAGTTGTGTGTGCTGTGCTCTGTTTCACCCCCCCAAGCACACACAGTACAACAGAGTACATGTTAGAACCATTTGTCAAGAGTGTTGTTCTTTAATACAAATCATGAAGGAGCAGTATATTGTCAGAGCGGCTTAAACTATTGAGCAGAGAAAAAAAAAACATATTAGTTGTCCAGTTGCTTGACAATATTCTATGCTGAGTTTTTGTAAAACTTCCATGCTTTGAAAGTGGTTTGTCTTTAGCTGCCTGATGATAAAATTGTCTATAATCTGTGTTGAATGTTGATTGTTATTAGTGGACAATATGAGCAGCACAGTAGGAGGCAGTGGGGGAAAGAATTACATTTAACATGCCATATATTGATATGGTATAAAAATGAATTCTTGGGGCTTGTAGTTTGCCTGTCTCGGGCTGTGACTTTTATTAGTAACTTTCCTGTGTGTCTTGATTGATGCTGAAAGCAAAATTATTTTGTATTGTTGCATTCAGTATTTTTCTCCTGCTGAGTGAATCTCTGTATTTTAGCATACTCTGTACATTTGCAAACATGATATGCAGAGCTGGATCATGTCAAACATGATACATAGAGCTGGATCATGGTAAAACAGGGCCCTGGGTTGAGTTATGGACCAGCCCCCCCCGAAATACCATTGTTTTTTTTACTTTGCCTGGTCTCCCCAGTTACCATAACTCCTGGCATTATTAACTGTCTGAACAGCAATGATCATTTTTCAAATAGAGGTGAGTGATTATACTGGTAGACTGGACATCAGCTACCCAGATATATGCGGTACGTTTAAGGAGCCTGTGCACCACATTCACTCTCTGAAAGATTTCTTCATACTTTTCCATTTCTCATAAATGAGCTTAAATCAAAAGAGACAGTGAACCCTTGCACATTTTAGTTGACTAGTAATACACATTACATAAATCTGAAGCTATAGCCATAAGGAAAGGTTGTTTTTCTAGGGAGTTATACTTTTTCACATTTGGAATGAATCTAACTTGGCATTTGTTTTTCTTTACAAAGTGTTCCCTTCAGAAAGCCTAATTGTTTCCTTCCAACAAACCAATCAACACAGTACTGTTTTGGTCACTCAGTTGCACACATTTTTAATATGTCTGTTTGTTATTGTCCCTTGCCTCTTCAGACTGATATCCTAGAAAACAAAGCAATATATACACTGTTTAGTTATACTTCATGCATGGCCTCCAAAATTAACACAACCCAAGAAACAAGTCAACACCGAGGTTCAAAATGAATATATTCAGCAGCAGAAGTGAAAAAATAAAGCAGATCAGTTTTGCCCAGTTAAGTGAGCCTCATCAGTGCAATAAAAAGGAAAACTGTCCCAACCAACCTTCTGTAACATGCAGTGTAATCACATGATTAGTCACTTGATGTATAAAATAAATATGTGAGAAACAGAAATAAAACTAAATAAGTGCATGCTATAACAATGACATTCCATAAATACAAACAAGTAGTGTTTGATGCCTGTCTTTGTTATGACATGGTTTTATGTTGAGCAGAGCAGGTGCTTGTTAAAACAAAGAATTTATGACCACTTAAATGCTCATATTAGGTGTACATGTGAGGAAAATGCATCAAGTTCACTAAATTGCATCAGTGAGCAAAGCTTATGTTTTTGGGTATTGACAACATTGTATATGGTCCGTTAGTGATTTTAGTTGACAAAAAAAACAAAACAAATGGAACATTTTATAAGTGGTCTAATTTGTGTCAGGGCTTTTTTCAGATGTCATAACATTTTGTCTAAAATCACTTCTCGATAACTTTTATTTATTTTACTCTGTTTTAATGTACTAAATAAATAAACAGTATAGATCCAAGAAATGATCGTTGGGTTACATTTGCTATGTTCTGGTTTCTGTCACTGATTTTATTATCCAAAGGCAAAGGCCCTATATGTGATGTAATAGCCTTATTATGGTTAACATAAGTAAAAAAAAAATGTTAGTATCACACTCAGTTTATAGTTTTCCTTCATAAACACATTTTGCCTTAATTATTTTGTCTTAAGATTCCAACATACCACATTATATATTTGTCTAGCTGACTGCGTATTACATTTTATTCATAAATTTTAAACATTTTCATTTTTACTTTAAGTAATGTATTCAGGCATTTATTCCATGGTGGGATATACATTTTTTTTCATTATAATAATGAATTTACACTTATAGCATCAAGACATAGTCTTAGACTTTTCCCAGGACTGCCTATAAACATTAGATGATTTTTGGATGTTTTCATTTGTAAAAGTGTCACCATTCATTTTTGAAATGTCATATTTTGTTATTGTTGCACTGACTATTGTAATATTTGCAAAAATGTACAATAAAATGCAATATGATCAGTACTGCCCACTGGCTCTAAAGCAGTAAGCTGACAAATTCTGTTTGGTATGTTAATAAATAACTTATTACAACAGGTAGGCATTTATAAGATGTTTAGAGTTCTTTATTAAATTTTCTTGTAATACTATTTTTGTAAATGGTCTGTCTCTGTAACAAGAGATGAATTAAAATCACCAGTACTTAAGGTATTCATTCCATCTGTCTTATTCAGTACAGTGTTGAACTTTAAGCCTGCTCCGAATTTATATTGAGACTTCTACAGCGGAACATCAAATTCAATCCTTGCCCCTCAAAGAAGTCTAAAATTTAAAATAATAAAATTTTAGTGTCGCAATCGATAAAGATTACCTTTGTAATTAAGTTGTGTGCAACTATATCAACAATAACTCCTGCTGATATATGTCATTCATGGGTAGTAAACTCATTTATTAAAGTTTCTGAACATTGTTTCCATAGATTGATGTATTCCTGCAAGGTCTGACAATTCATTCATCTTATTACTCATGCTTCTTGAATTAACATGCACAATTGTTCTGTAATAGATATTAGCTATGTTAACATTTTTTTATCTTCAGCTTCTGGTTGCAATATAAAAACTGTTTAACCATGTTCTTGATTTTGTAGTAAATCACTAGCCAATATAAAACTTAAATGGAAGTTATTCTTATCAGAAAGTGAGATGCTATGAATGAATACATCCAGCGTTCTTATCACTTGGTTTATTCAGCAGAAGCTCAGCATGGTACCCCTTTCAGATTTTATTATAAAGCTTTAAGCTAGTAACAAACAGGGTGATGAGCTATACAGTGCATATAAGAATTCCATTCTACACTCAATAATGTTAGTGTAGTTCATTGTCTAATTTGAGACAAACTCCTTAGGTGAATGAAATCATGACCTCAGAGTCTTGACATTTCACAAGTGAAAAGTATTTTTTTTTCTGGTGAAATATAGAATCTTAGGTTTACTAACAAAGCAGCTAAAAGAGAGCATTGCAGTGGTGAAGAACAAGATGTCCGAGAAACTCTACCAGCTTCCCTAAACTGACTTAGAATATTGCTGAAAGTTGAAAAGCAATAACAGAAAGACAAAGAAAGTTGGAAAATGCCATTTATATGAGATGACAGCAGCAGCAATCTCCTCACCAGTTCAGAGAATATAATAGACAGTTGTAAGGAGAACTTCAAGAATCTTCTGAATGAAGTTCACCCTACAAGGAAAGGAGAACCCACTATAGAAAAAAATTCAGAGTGTACTAAGAAAGATGAAATCGGAACAATTGGCAGCCTCAACTGAAGTCACTGGAGACGTGAAGATGTCAGAAGCATTATGGCAGAAACTGCTCTTGAGGGTATTCATTGAAGTATGGAGAGAGATGGTTCAAGATGAATGAAGAATAAGCATTCTACTGCCAGTGTACACAAAGTTGTTATTCGCTACTGCAGATATTACAAAAGGTCACTCTGCAAAAAAGTACAGGAAAGGGTGATTAATAAATGAATATTTATAGTAGTAGAAAATAAGATGAGAGAAGAGCAGCCTGGATTCCAGTCAGGAAGCAATACAACTAACCCAATGTTTTCAGTGAAACAGATCATGAAGGTAAGGAAAGAGTTCAACTAGCCATTCCTGGATTTGGAGAAAGCATAAGACAAGGTCCCAAGAAAGATGATAGCCCTGCACTGTTGAGTCCTAGAAATAATGGTAGACTTAATGCAGGCAGTGCACAAGAACCCAATGACAAAAGTGTAAGTAGTGTTCAGACTTGGAAGGGCTCCCACTGGGAGTTGGTATGCATCAGGGTACACCTCTGAGCCCACTTTTGTTCCCACCACTAATGAACTACATGAACAAATAGGTCAGCTGGTATAGGCAAACAAAGCTGCTGTATGTAGAAAATTTGACACTAGAAACAGATTCTGAACAGGAACGTCAGCAAATGACTGGGAAGTGGAATGCAAAACAGAAGGCATGTGATGAAACTGAGTACAGACAACAAATTACGCACTCGAGGCACTCCTCAGTATGGAGAAAATCGATACATGTGCAGTAACAGAAACCTGGTTTAAGGCTCCAGAGAGTACCCCAGCACTACCAGGCTACAACTCATACCATACATTTCGTCCACAAAACCCGGACCAAAATACAAAAGGCAGGGGAGTATCCATATTCATCAAGAATACCCACACCTCCAGGTTAGTGGCACGGTACGATGCTTCAGAGATCATCCATGTGCAACTAACAATGGGCAAAACTGCTATTCAAATTATAGCTTGCTACAGATCACCCACCATGTCCCAGGACCCCCACTCCGCATTCCTGGAAACACTGGAAAACATAAAGGTCCTACCAAACACCCTGATATTCGGTGATTTCAATTACCCAAACATTAACTGGGAGAACTACTCAAGTACAAATTCCCTTGCCCAACATTTCCTAGAATTTATAAACTCAAACGCCCTGGATCAACTGGTTAACACACCCACCAGAGGTGACAACATATTGGACCTGGTCATAACCAACATGGACGACCGGTGTTCCACACCGGAGGTCAACCCCTCGCTGGTTAGATCTGACCATAAACTAATCACTCTGGATATCCACATTCCGCCACCACCCCCGGTCAAAGAAACCACTGTGAAAAACTTTTCAAAAGCAAACTTCACGTTACTTAAGACCGAGGTGGGAAGTTTCAAAGCCCCCATGCTAAAGGATAACGGTGTCCAAGCTGCAAAATCCTTTACTAATGCACTCTGCGGGCACCTGCAAGAATGCATGGATCATGCTATCCCAAAACAAAACCAAGACTTGCTCCTCCAAGAAAAGGAAACAAGTCTGGTGGACCCCTGCCATAAACAAGCTATACAGTAGAAGGAGGAAACTATTACAGAAAAGAGTAAAATCCCAAGAAAGGAAGACATCCCTGATCAGTATCAGCAAGAAACTACATTCCCTCATAAAATCATCCAAGGCTAGCTTCGAAAGAAAAATTGCCATGGACTCCAAAGATAACCACAAGGCATTCTTTAGCTATGTCAAGAATCTAAGTGGCAATGCTTAACAGAGATGCTGTAGGCATTTGACGGTGTCACAGGTATTTGACAGACGAATGCCAAATGTAAAATAAATAAAAATAAATGCTCAGATCTGCTCGGAGTTAGTGCAGAATGGCACAAAATACACTGAACCGACCGATATAGCCAACATCCTGGCAGACAGGTTCAGTGCAAACTTCACTCCCCTCTCACCCCCAAAAGGGCCAATAACTATACCAGAAGAATGTAGTGCCCCTGAAATCAGACACTCAGGTTAAAACAGCCCTCTCCAAATCCAAAAACACAACATCAATGGGACTGGACGGTGTCCCAGGCTGCGTCCTACATGAGCTCAAAGATGAACTAACCCCTCACCTAAACACACTGTTTAAACTCGGCCTCTCTACATGCTACGTGCCCACAGAGTGGCACACAGCAACGGTTATTCCACTCCACAAAGGTGGAACCACAACGGACCCTGGGAACTATCGCCATATAAGCCTGACTAGCTTGGTTTGCAAAGCTATGGAGCACATCATCATGGATCTCATTAACAGAGCATTGGAAACCTCAAAACACTGGACCCTACCCAGTTCGGCTTTGTTAAGGGCAGATCATGCATCCTAAACCTGGTGGACTTCTTTGAGACAGTTACCAAGGCTATAGATGAGGGAAAGGTGGTCCACACAGCCTACCTAGACCTTGCAAAGGCCTTTGACACCATTCCCCAGTCTGGTATTATAGACAAGCTCACCAGCCTGAACATAACCCCCTACGTCACGAGATGGGTTGCCAACTGGCTCATGACAGAATCCACATGGTAAGAGTTGTGGGAGCTAGGGCTGACTCTAAACCGGTTACAAGTGGCATTCCCCAGGGCTCAGTCCTAGGACCCCTTCTGTTTGACATATACTTCTCAGAGGTACAGGCAAGCACAGGAGGACTGTGGCTGACCAGGTTCGCAGACGACTGCAAACTAGGGACTATAATTGACTTTCCGGCTGACACAGACATCCTCCAAAAGGGTCTCACTGAGACAGATACCTGGTGTCAAAACCATGGCCTCAAGCTAAATGCCAAAAAGTGCAGAGTCATCCCCTTTGGGAAAAACAAAGTACCCACAAACTACCACATAGGTGGTAGCCCCATAAATACGGAAGACGTAATAAGGGATCTGGGGAACCAAGTAGATAGTAACCTCTCCTTTGATAATCACATTGCCATAGTCGTTAGAAAATCCTTCTATGTGGCCCACGTAATCACAAAAGGGTTTGCATCCAGATCGAAAGAGGTCATTGGGCCCCTGTATGCATCACTCATCAGACCCATCATAGAGTACAATGCCCCATTTGGGATGTACCTTACAAGACACCTGCAACAACTGGAAAGACCACAGAAGTACCTCACCAAGAGGATCACTGGCCTCAAGCAGATGCCCTATGCAGCTCGACTGAAAAAACTCCAACTGTACTCTGTTGCATACTGCCTACTCAGAGGTGATCTCTGCCTGACATACAAGGCCATGTCCAACCCAGAATTGATGGACATGCTCCACCTAAAGAAAGCCATATCCCCTCGAGCCACATGCTCCAGGGATCTAAACCACACCACAACAATAAATAGGGCATGCTGGAGGGATAGATTCCTGTCCCAGAGACTTCCCATGCTCTGGAACAAGATTCCAATCTACATTAGGCAGAGCTCCTCGCTAACCCTCTTCAAGAGAAACCTTGATGAGTGGATAGGAAACAGAAAGTTTACCCCAGGGATCACTTCAATGGTTCTGCTGGACAGAGGCACAGGGAACTAATCTAAGGGGGCGGCGAAAGCCAACACATTTCGGCTAGGCTTATAAATGCCTTCGGGCAGATAGCCTAGTACCTACCTATGAACCTATTAGACATGTCAACAAAGGGAGGTAATCGGAAGAAGCTTACAGTTGAGATAGAAGGAAAAAGAATGGAACAGGTTAACAGCTTGCAGTATGTGGAAGTTATAACTGAGGAGAAGAGAAGCCTCAGTGAGGAAATCAGAGCTAGAATCAGAGATGCTGTAGGCATTTGACAGTGTCACAGGTATTTGACAGACGAATGCCAAAGACGTTTAAAGGTAAAAGTGTACAAAACACTGGTGTAACCAGTGATTCTGTATGGCACAGATACCTGGTCAATAAAGGCAGAGCAGCTGAGGAAGCTTAAGGTGATGGAGATTAAATGACTGAGATGAGTAGCAGGAAGCTATGGAACAGAGGAAGAAATAAGGACATTAGAACAGAAGCCAGAATAACCCCACAGAAGGTTATGGGGAACATATTATGGTGGCTAGGTCACACATGCAGGAAGGCAGAAGACGATCTTGTAAACAGATTTTGGAGAGACACAGAAGACGAGATAAGACAAGGATGTCTGGCCAAAATATGAATGGCTTGCATAAGAGAAGACCTAAAACAGGTAGGTATGACTAGTGAAAAAGTTAGAGCAGCTTTGAATAGAGTGAAGTAGCAACAGTTGAGGTATACTTCAGCCTATGTAAAAATGAGAAAAAGGAAGGGATGAGGATGTTGACAGTAGTGAGTTCCTTCTAAAATAATGATAACATGGAACACACATAATGTTCTTCATGTGTCACTGTTGCAGTCATTACATTTGGTTTAATCTGCTGGCAGGTTGCCCTCAGTCAGCCTGATTAACAAAGTCTTGGGTCCTGCGTTGGTTGCTGTACCTTTTTCCATGACGTCAGGTCGTCAGGGTATAAAACATGCAGCCAATGCCATTTTCATTAGTCTTTCTTGCCGCACGGTGCCCGAAGCAGAGGCAGTTCGCAAGTGCCGGTCGGCCGACTCCTGAAATTGTCGTTTTCGAGTTTCAGAACCAAAGTCTTCAACCTAAAGCTAAGTACCCCATTGGGGAAACTTTTTCTTGTTCCTTACTGATGTCAGTAAAAGTTAATAATTGTATTACTTGTGGGAAGCAAATACCTCATAAGGATTTTCATTTGTACTGTATTCCTTGCCAAGGCCTTGACCACAACATGCCTTGCTGTCGGTTTTGTGCTAAATTTAACTAATGCACTATTAAGCATTGGTATATTTTTGAATCAGAATATTTTGGCTCAAGATTTAACTATCCAGAAATGTCGTCAGTTAGCTATCTGACTACCGGAATACAAACAAAACGCAAAGGAAAAGACAGAGACAGACTGTTGAGGTCCAAAACCGACGACAAAGCTTCTCCTAAGCCAATCGCCAGTTCGCCGGTACTCAGTGAGGTGCTTTCTCAGCCCCTGATACCCACTACTTTTGATTCGCAGGCCTCTACTGAGACCCATTCAGACCCGGTATGCCGCGAGACACTTTAAATATTAAACCAGCGGATGTCTCTACCTTAAATGGGTCCGGACCCGCTGAGCAGGCACCGGCTTCTGAAGGTGTTTTCAGGCCTAAAGATTTGTATATTAAACCAACGCCATCTTCAAAACCTAGGCCAACATCAACTTCTATGTCTAAAAAACTGACGCTTGGGCCACGTGCACAGGCCCCTATGCCTAAAAAACAAATGATCAAAATGGCTGAGGATTTAATTACCTTGATCAGGGTTTCCCATCCCCATCCTGCTAAGAGGCCTAGGCAAGGCACTGACTATGAATCATCAGATCAGGTTTCTATTTCTTCTGATTCCTCTTCTGAACAGGAATTATCTATTCCACCTTATGAGGACTCTGATGCAGAAGATTCCATCCCTTCTGTCTCTCCTCCTGAGGATTTTTCTTTTGGAGAAACTTTGCATACCTTTAGGGAACACTTTCACTGGGAGAGTCAGTATTTTTCAGAATCTAAAAAGAGGCTTAGGGATTTCCTTCTTCCTCAGCATAGGCCTTTGCTATACCTCCTGTTCTAGACATTGTTGATGATGTTTTCTCAGAATCCAGCACGGCTCCTGATTCCCTGCCTCCGGCTCCTAGTAAGCCAGACAGATATTACAGAGTTCCTGACTCCCACAAATTCCTCTTTAAAAACCCTACTGCTGACCCTGAAACCATTTCTCAGGTTTCCAAGGGTGTTAAGGCTTCTACTGCTAAAAATCCTACTCCTTCTGATAGAGACTCCAGGGCACTGGATAGATGGGGTAAGAAGGTTTACACGTCTGCAACCTTGGCAATCAGGGCTTTAAACTGTCAATTTCATATGCTTAAATAGCAGCAGCATGTCATGGGATTACTTAAACAGAAAATGATGTTGATTTCTGACTGTGTGGAAAATAAAGAGTTGCAGGATTTATTGCATTCAGCTGAACAGGTTGTCAAACATACTTTGCAATGTGGTTTTGATTCCTTGGAGGCCTCTTGCAGGGCCGCTGTAACTGGATCTGTGATAAGAAGGCATGGTTGGCTCAAGGAGCAAAATCTGCCTGATTATGTTAAAGCAAAATTGTTGGATGCTCCTTTACAACAGGACAGTCTATTTGGTAATAAGGCAGAAGAAGTTTTGAAAAAAAATGGAAGATAAAGCTAAATCTATGCAAACTGTAAAAGATTTGCCACAAGAGCAGCCACCCAAGTTCAGTAGGCACTGGCTTACTAAGAATTGGTCCTTTCCAGTACCCACCAGAGCCACTCCGGGCAAACCCAGACACTCCAAAGGTTTCAGTCACAAGGAACTTCTAGAACAAAACAATGGGGTGCCTCCACCTCCAAATCTGGAAGTAACAAGGCACCTTCCTATGGTAAACAGTCTCAATGGCTTTCTTCTGCAATCTCCAAGTGCATATCATTTGGCCGCCCCTTTGGTGGGAAAACTGGCACTTCATGCACAAAACTGCCAACTAATTACCCAGGACAAGTGGGTTTTAAATATAGTATCCCAGGGATACAGATTTCATTTCCACACATTGCCAATCCCAAACGGATGGCCAGATCTGCCTCAAATCAGTGGGCAGAGGCCCAGAAACAAGTTATGTCCCTCATGAATATGGGGACTGTTCAACCAGTACCAGAAAAGGGACAAGGTTTTTATTCAAGACTTTTCCTGATACCCAGAAAAGACAAATCATGGCATCCAATTCTGGACTTATCCATTTTAAATACATTACTGGACATTCCAAAATTCAAGATGCTGACTCTACAACAGCTACTTCCTATGCTAGGAAAGGATGCCTGGTTGGTAACTCTAGACTTCAAAGAGGCTTACCTGCATATCCCAGTCAGGGAATCTTGCAGAAGATACCTCCGCTTCAAAGCAGGCTATTTACATTACCAGTTCTCTGCATTGCCCTTTGGCTTATCTACTGCGCCCAGGGTCTTCACAAAGTGCCTGGCACCAGTAATTGCATTTTGCAGACAAAGAAATATTCAAATTTATCCTTACCTGGACGATTGTCTAATTCAGGCAGAAAACAAGGACACTCTTCTAAAACATCTGGCGTTTGTAAAAAGACTTCTAACTTGTCTAGGGTACACCATAAACAAAAAGAAATCACAACTGGTACCCTCACCAATAATTACATTCCTGGGTGCAAGCTTGAATACAACTGCCCAGATGACTTACCTTACACCAGGAAAAACAAATTCAATTGATGACTTACTTCAAACAAGTAGCCAAAAAAGCCAGCTATCTGCAAGACAAATTCTGCAGACCTTGGGGTTCATGGCTTCCTGCATTCTAATAATTCCATATGCAAGACTGCATATGAGGAAACTTCAATGGTACCTAAAAAGCTTATGGAGTCAACATTGTCACAGCCCGGAAACAATGATTCCTATCATTCCTTGCCTGCAGCAAGAGTTCCTATGGTGGGCAGAGGCCTGCCACCAAAACAAGGGACTGTCATTCATTCAACCCCCTGCCGCCCAAACCCTGACTACAGATGCATCAGATTATGCTTGGGGGGGGGGGGGGCACATCTGGCAGGGAGGTGCATTCAGGGCCAATGGAGCCCAAATCAAATGCACCTACATATCAACCAGAAAGAGATGCTAGCTGTTCAGAATGCTCTGACAGCCTTCAAGGACCATCTTCATCGAGGACAACTACTGATAAATACAGACAACACTACAGTCATGTGGTACATAAACAAGCAAGGGGGTACCCATTCCTACCCCCTTTGCAGACTAGCCATGGCTTTGTGGAACACGGCCTTAACTTATCAAATACATCTACAGGCTCAATTCCTGCCAGGAAAGCAAAATACTCTGGTTGACGAACTAAGTAGAAATCTTATGAACCCACACGAATGAAAACTGGATCCACAAATCTTCAGCATGTTGACACACAAATGGGGGAGCCCAGACATAGATCTTTTTGCCTCAACCCAAAACTATCAGTTGGACAAATTCTGCACAAGAATTCATCACAAAATAGCTTGGAAAGTGGATGCTCTATCCTTCAGCTGGAAGAACCTATCAGTCTGTGCCTTACCCCCTCTGCCTCTGCTCTCAAGGGTCTTAGTAAAAGTCAGACAGGAAAAACCAAAAATGATTCTGATTGCTCCAGACTGGTCTCGCCAACACTGGGAACCCTCTCTTGTGCAATATGTCACACCTTCCTCCGTGGTACCTGCCTCAGACACCTTATCTACTGTCTTAGCAGAACTATCAAATTCTGCACACTCAGCTCCAAACTCTGAATCTTGCAGCATGGCTAATCAACTAATTTCACCAGTTGCATCTCTCAGCAAACCTGTGATGGATGTCATTTTGGAGGCTAGAAGGCCTAGTACTAGAAAATCTTATGCTGACAAATGGAAAAGATTCTGTGCCTGGAACCAAGCACAAGGAATAAGCACAGCAATGCCCAAAATTCCTCAGATTCTGCAATATTTAACTGAGATGCTTCACAAGGGCCTATCTTTTTCTTCCATCAAAATCCATGCCTCTGCCATTTCAGCTCATTACAACACAGAGTCTCCTCTCTTTTCTCATTCCCTGCTAAAGCAGTACCTCAGAGGGGTCAAAAATTTTGAGCCAGCTGCTACTGCAGACCAAAAATTTCTCTCTTGGAAGACAGCTTTTCTTATAGCAGTCACTTCAGCTAGAAGGATTTCAGAACTACAGGCTCTCATGGCAGTGGAGCCTTTTATTATATTTTACCCGGACAGGGTGGCTGTCAGGACTAATCCATTCTTTATGCCTAAAGTGGTATCTAGTGTGGCTCTTAATCAGACCATTCATTTGCCAACCTTCTTCCCAAATCCACAGAACAAGGGTGAGCGGATTCTGCATTCATTGGATGTACACAGACAACTAAGATTCTACTTAAACAAGACAAAATCTCTAAGAAAATCTAAGCAATTACCGGTGGCATTTGCTGCAGGGGCATAAGGGAAGGCTATTTCAAAGCAGACTATTTCAAAATGGATAAGCCATTTTATTCATTTCTGCTACATGCACCATGGTAAACCTGTCCCCAAGGGGATCAGATCCCACTCCACTAGGGCTGCATCTACTTCTGCAGCCTTTCTCAGAGGGGTTCCTACCAGAGACATTCTAGAAGCTGCTACCTGGAGCTCAGTTCATACGTTCAACAAACATTACCATTTACCTCTCTTCTCTAAATCCAGAGCAGGCTTTGCCACTGCTGTCCTCCAAGGCCTTATAGCTGCTCCTAATGCTGTATCATTCCATCTTCCCAACCATATCTTTGGGATTCTACCCAAATGTAATGACTGCAACAGTGAAACATGAAGAACATAGTGCAGTTGTGTACACTTACCATAAATGTAGATGTTCGAGTGTATTCACTGTTGCAGTCCTGGTTACCCACCCTCCAGCCCCCTATGTTTCTCTTACTATACCTCTTCCTTCTTTTACTATGCTTAAAAGCCTTTTTGGTGTATTTGTTTTTATTTGGAAGTATATTTTTTGTGTTCTAAATTACATGTATATATATATATATATATATATATATATATTTCTTGCTCCCCATTTGGGGAGCACCTGACATCTGGGGCAAGAAAAACTAATGAAAATTACATTGGATGCATGTTTTATACCCCTGACAACCTGAAGTCATGGAAGAAGGGACAGCAACCGACGCAGGACCCAAGACTTTGTTAATCAGGCCGACTGAGGGCAACCTGCCACCAGATTACCCAAATGTAATGACTGACTGCAGCAGTGAATACACTCAAACATCTACATTTATGGTAAGTGTACACAACTGTACTTTCTGGATATTGGTTTTATTGTGCCTTTTGTGCAGATGTGAATTAGCCACAGTGTGAAAATGAAAAGCCCTCTGAAACACTAATTTTAATAACTGCATGTATGATCCCGTATGTTAGCTCCTCTAATGCATTTTTCAGAAATATTCAGGGAATACTGATAAAGTACTTGGATACAAAATACACTGTAGAATGCATTCTATCCCTAAGAACTTCACTATATCTCCATTCTGGTTTACATGCCACAAGACTGTCTTTGCAAGTGTACAGAATGTAGTCTTCATTCTCATAATGTATTACTAAAGGTTTGCTCATGTTATCACTCCTACACTTGTGCTGTGGTTGTTTAATTGTAAAATGCTTTGCTAAAGTCCACAGCTCCTTTATGGACTAGTTTCCCAATTACTAGTCATCTAGCTTCATTGTATTTGCCTAGAGCAACCTAACCTCTATGTATTCATGCTTCAGGTTATGTGCCACATTGGCATCCAAATATTTTGCAGTTATTTCCTTCAAAAGCATGCCCAAGTGTTTACATGTATGTGGCATCTAATTAACAAATTAAAGGTTCCCAAGATCTGCTTTGTGAAGAGACATCCTTGTGAACAGGGAATGTATCTAACCACTTTTTGTCTTTCAAATCTTACTTTCCTCCCAAAGGCGAGCTAGTGATGTTATTTCTTGTGAGCCGTCTAGCGTCATTGTTCTGGCCTCTAAGAAGTGTAGACATCAATTAAATCATGCAGTCACTTGAACCATCTTAACTCATGAGGTCACTACAGAAGAGTTTTCAACGAGCATTACTTGCACACATTAAACTGTGGTGGTATGAGTTGTTATGAGTTGTTACAGGCTGCATCCTTTAGGACCAGGAAGCACTGTTCCCTTATACATTGCCCTTTTCAGTGTAGTTGAGGTGCTCCCATTTAAATATAAGAGATCATATGTTCATTGAAGCATTTTTATGGCTTATTTTGTTTTCTTTTTTAAAATTGTGTTAACCATCCTTCGTTCATTTTAGCAATGTGAAAGTAGATTTTAGTAAATCTGAAAATGTCTAGAAATGCATACAGCTCATAGCAATGAAAGAGAAACAAAAAGAAGAAAGACAATAGAGTTGTATCTTGGGAAACTTCTACCTGTGACTTGACTTAGCATCTGAAGTCAGCTGTTTCACAGACTTCCAGCATGTGATAAAGATGTTTTTTTTAAATACAAATTCCAGTAGGGACTCAAGAGGAGTAACTGAGAATAAACGCTTGTTTATTTCATTTACAGCATAGTCAGCACATGTGCTGCCTGCAGAGACACATTCCTAGCTAATTATTCATTTGCAGAATAGTTGTCTTTCTTTGAATATTATTTAATTGTTAACTGCTGTTGTTGGCAACAACAACAACAAATGAGTAGTATTCATTCCGAGACCGACTATTCTGCTGGCCGACATATGACGATCATCGAGCATTCATAATGAATTGCAGTGACCTCAGATAGTGGCAAGCCTGTAACTGACTGCTCCTAGCTTCATAATCATCATTCACCCCCCCCCTTCCCCATTTTCCATTTTTTACGTGCTACTAGCTTGCTTGCTGCAGAAAAAAAGTGTTTTTCCAATTTAAATTCATATGTTCATCCTGGTCCACTAGAAAACACGTCTAGCCAGCAATTGAAATCAAAAAAGCCAGGCAACCACTATGATGCTGCCGGAGTACTAGTTTGTACCACTGAGCAAAAGGGCAGGGGGGAAACAGGGTTTAGTGAAAGGGATTGGGAGGGATTTGGGTAGGGGTTGTATACAAAGCAATCATACTATCTGAAAGAGAGGAAGTGGGCAAGTGGGAATAATCTGACACACGCCAGAATATTTTTATATTTTTACTTCGTTAAAGAAGTTAAAGTAGAAAAAAACACAAAAGAAGAAACCCTTGTCACTACTGCCTACCTCCTTCCAGTATAGAGAAAATGTGTGTGTGTGTGTTTGTGTGTATATGTACGCACCCTCATGTGTTCATGTGTGATACTTTCTTACAGGTGACAGGTCAGCCAGATAGTGTCAGTTTATAGGAGATTGGGATGAAGGGTACATTGGTGGGAATTTTTTTTCTTTTACTCATTTAATGTTACTGTATTGTTGCATAATCTTGTTGGAACTCGGTACTTAATGATGGAACTTAGCGACAACTGACATGATTGTGCATTAGTCAGTCTCATACAAAAAAAAAAAAAAACAAACATTTATGATGATGTTTGCTACATGACAGGGCTTGCAGCATTTATGCAGCCCCTGGCTAGCACCAGGTCTCTGCTTTGGGAGCCTTATGCTAGATCCAGCTTTGACGATATGCATGCGAAGACAAAAAATATCACTGAAAGAGTTGCAGTCTTTAACCATAGCAAGCTGTAACCACTCACAGCTTTTTTTTTTCTCCACAAACCACAGCTTGTTACCTATCATGAATGCAAGGTTCACTACTATGAATCATAACGCTACTAAAAGTAACGAGCAGTTCTAGCTTCAAAAATAAATTCTTAAACTTTTTTGGTGGGGTCAGTTTTGCTACAGTGTATGCAGGCCATAGATCCTCCCTCTGACCAAACATATGTTGTTTCGGGGGAGATGCTGTCATAAAGAAAACCACAAGGGTGCTTTGTGCTACTGTTGGTATCCTGTTAAAGATCACATTTTTCTGTTTTTATGACCTAATTCCACCACTACCAAGGCCACCCGTCTCCCCTAGTCTACTCATGCATATACTTCCCCATATGCCCTTATAGGGGCTACCATCACTTGCCTGCGCAGCCACTCCTACCTTTTCCTGGTACCACCTCCCTGCATCATGTTTAGCTGATAGCAGCATAAGCCAAGCATGGGCCACCAATACTACCCCTAGGATGGTTATGTCCATCCTACCTTTGTTTGCTGTCCTGCATCTGGGCTACAACCTGAAGTTGAGTCACTTTAGCTGTAGTCAGGGCTTTATCCCTCTATGCCACTGCTGCAGGAGAAATTCTGAAAGTTTTTATAACATGAATATCTGGCAGCTAGTGCAGAGGACTAAAGCTTTCAGCTGTTAATGAGTTACCTCCTGTAGTCAAAAGGTACAGGGTTTGATTCTTTCCTTCTCTGTTTGCCTACTGTGCGACTCTGAGCAAGTCAGTTAACCAGAAAGATTCTAGAAGTTTAGTAGCTCAAACAAGCCAAACGTAAACCTGACTTCTCAGTAAAGTCATTAAGGACTCCACTGACTTAAAGATACTAATAAAAACTGCACTTGATTAAAATAAAAGTCAGCAACAGCACATAAGTTTCATTAAAAAGATGCTGCTTCAGATGTGTGAAACCAGAGCAAACCAAAGGAAACATTTAAATAGTAGTAGTCAGTCAGGCGACTAAAATATATTAAATTCTGAAAGTTACACTAGCTATTCATCACATTGTTCATCTAATAGTGTTTGACTTGAGCACAAGTCTTATGTTGATCTGAACATTATTAAGTACTACTATTAAATTATTTATCCACTTATATTCACACTTTAACCAATCAGTGCTCCTGTGTTGCTCCTGAAAATGGACACTTTGTCCAGTGGGTTTATGCAGTTAAAAAAAAAAAAGTACAATGATTACAGAATTCTTGCAGGAGATTTAACATCTCTACGCCTTCTCAGTGTAGAAACTATACCTTCCACAACACTACTAACTACGTGGTTGCTATATGTCGAAGTAAGGGAGTACTCTACAAGAATGCAGCCTCAGTTAGTGCATATCCCCCCAACCTTACTGTCACTGTCTTGTAATTGGAACAATTGCATTTATGGGATTCACAATTATAGCAGGCTGCCTGCACTTTATATCTTGTATGCTACCCATTAACTGTTCTTTAGTTTCTCTCCTAATGTACTGCTTTAGTCCATCACAAAAATTAGCAGTCATTATTTGTTTTGTACTGGAACCCCTTCTGAGTACAAATTAGTTTTTAAACAGTATAATTTCCACTGCTTCTTTGTGAATAATATCAGGAAAGAACAGAAATAAGTACTTCAGCAGTGTTTTGGTTATCATGAATTGTCTAATAAGGGAAACTCACAATAGCTCTATATAAGGGTATTAAGGATAAGGATGTTTTCATTTGGATTCAGACTATGATTTATTTAAATTTTTGTCCCAGAATATTAAAAAGTGGTGAACTATAGTTTTTTTTTAGGGGCTGATTTTAGGCCATTTACTTTAGAAGGTATGAAGCTAGATCAAGAATTTAATCTTAAACATTCACTCCTAAAAGTCATAAGAGTTGATAAACTTTTCTTAGTTAGCCTTTGAAGTACTGAGCCTACAAAATCTATTTAAATTATATATTTACTGACTTGCCCAGCTCATTGTTTTGCTATTGCATGGGATCTGTCATAGTGCTGAAATCCTGCTGGCTCTGAAAAATAGCTTTATGAGGCTTATAGTCAGTGCAATTACAGTATAGTAATGCAATTGCATCTATAATAGGGCTGAGCAACAATAATAACTTTTACGATCCCTTTTTAAATCAAGTTCTAAAAGTGCTAGCAAAAGCTAAAAATACTGTATCGATGGAGCCTAACAATATTCATGGATGCATCATAAGTAGCAAGATGCATGATTTATCCACACCCCTAACAACACAGTGCAGTCTCAGCTTCCATACAGGTTTTGTAACAACTCAGTGGAGAACAGCTGCAGCCATTACCCTGCATAAGGGGAGGACCTTCCATAGACCCAGGCATTTACAGACCTAAAAGTCTGACTAGCCTCATATGCAGATCCATTGGAAAGACATCATGGAATTAACCAATTACGACATAGGGAACCTCCAAACACTGGACCCATCTCAGTTGGGATTCATCAAGGTAAGAGGTCAGGTCATGCTTATTCAACCTGGTGGATGTTTTTTTTTTCTTGGAAAGGTCACCAAAGCAATGGATGAAGGCAGAATGGTGCACACCACTTATCTTGAAATAGCTTTTGACATAATTCTCCACTCAGTCATAGCTGAAAAGCTAAAACAGGGAATAAACCCCCTGTTTCACCAGCTGGATTGCCAACTGGCTGAGAGATAGGACTTGGATATTCAAAACGGGATTATTACCTCAGCAAGAATAGTCTCCAGGTAAATCCTACAGGATTCTGTGCTGGGACGTCTCGATGTTTGGCGTCTACATTTCTGAAGTAAAAGTCAATAGCAAAGGTCTCTGGCTGACTAAGTTTGCAGATGATTGCAAGCTAGGAGCAGTCATTGAATCCCCAAATGACTAAGCCATCCTGCAGGAAGGCTTGTCTCAAATAAATAACTGGTGTCAAAATTGTAGTCTGAAACTAAATGTCAAAAAATGTATTATTGTATCATTTGAAAAGTCAACTACCTGAGGGAATTACCACAGTCACAATATGTCCCTAAGAGGTGACCCAGTTGTTTGGGATTTGGCAACCTATACAAGTATAGTGACCAGACTTTTGACCAACATGCGTCATTGTTGTGAGAAAAGCCTTCAATACTGCACACCTTATAAACAAAGGGATTGTGTCTAGATCTAGGCATATCATTGCCCCCATTTACTCAGCCCTTATTTGGCCAGTCATTGGATTTAGTGTCTCCTTTGGCATACATGTGTCTAGACACATGCAACAACTGGAATGCCTACAGAGATACCTTACTGAAAGGATACAAAGCCTAAAAAACATGTCTTACATGAACCTACTTAAAGTCCTGTCACTATACTCTGTATCCTTTAGACTGCCAAGAGGTGACCTCTGTCTGGCATACATGGCATCCTCTGGCACATTACTGATGGATTTCCTGCACATCAGCAAGTCACATGATATCAGAAATACTTGGTCTAGGGATTTAAACCTCTTCTGCAACATCAAAAAAACAGTTTCGAGGGACAGGTGTATTTCACAGAGGATACTGCTGCTGTGGAACAGTCTCCCCATCCACATAAAACAAATTAATCCCTGTCTATTTTCAAGTGCAACTTACATCTATGAATGGAAGACGGAAAATTTACCCCAGAGCTGCCCCCTCTACTACTATTGGACATAGGCAGCTCCTAAATGGTTTATCCCATGCATGGGACCCCTCAAATTATTTATGATATGATCCCAGTTATCCTCATTAGAGGAAATATAAATCTGGTGTTGTCATTTTCATTCATTCCTCAAAGAATGGGTCTCGGATCCAACCCTGCAGCTTTTCTCTAGATTCAGACTCTCAAGCTGTTCCTTTTACCCATAATGCCCCTGACCACCGTAATACCTCAGATATCATTTGCTGCTCTAATGCTTCAGTTGGGATTGCTTTCTCTCAAGCTCAGTATCTTGACTTTTTTTGGGATAGTGAGTCAAAACTTCAGAGTTTAACTTTGTCTTGTTTGTAACCTTTTATAGTATCCTCTATTTACCCGCTACTCTAATACATCTTTACCACCCTTTGATATTCTTTCTTACCATCACTGGTATTTTCGTATTTTCCTTTCCTTTATCTTCTCTGTAAGGTATTATTATTTTTATTATTAGAGTAAGTTATCTCTACAAGTGTGTATATATTCTTTTAATTCTTCTCTCCTCTTTGGACTTTGATGTTGGACTTAGTTCTCAACTATTTCCAAGAAGCCTATTGGATTTAAAAAGTGCATTTCATGTGGGCACAAGATACCCAACTCTGATGCCCACAGGGAATGTGTTGCTTGCTTAGGCCTTTCCCACCTTGAAACTTTTTGTACTGTGTGTGATGGCTTCAATGCCAGACCCAGCAGCAATCGTCAAAACAAGGTGATGCTTAAGGGCCTTATACCTGCATCTGCACCTTCTTCTGCTCTTTCTACTTCAGGGGCTCAAACCCCCTCTTATAAATCAAAGTCCATGGACTCCAGGGAGCATAGAACGCACTCTAATGTCAGGTCTCCCAAATCTGCTCTGACATCAGAGCTGTGAGCTAAGGTTTCAAAACACTCTGATCTGAAACACTAGGATCTGAAGCCTGCTATTTCAAAGTCTTCTCAGCTCTGAAGCCCTTGCGTCTATTCAAAGTTAGTATCTCCACCTAGACTGAGATCTTCTTTTACCTACAGAAGACTCCAAGAAAGTCTTCTCAACCTCCTTCCACTTCCTGTTTAATCAGGTCCTCCCAAAGTCTTTTCTAAACAGAAATGGATAGGAAGATGTGAAAATTTCTCAGACCACAGATCTAGATGGGGTCTTACTGTCTCCTTCTCCCATCGGATCTGTGAGCCTTAAACCTCCCTCACATATAGTCATTACTCTTCCTCCGAACTGACTTATTTCAGAGCCCTCAGATCCTTGATCTTCATGAGTCGAACCATGGGATCTGAAGATGCTTCGACTCTGACTACTTCCCTGATCCCTTCAGTTCTGATTCCCCTGAGAGAATGATTTGACTCCAAAGCTTTGGGAGCAGTTGCTTCCCCTCTGGGTCTTGGCAGTGGTCAGTTGGGCCCCAGTGTCTCCCTTGGAGTTGAGGGTCAGGGAGGACCCTGGTTTGTCTGGTGAGAGTTTGGCTCCAGTCAGATTGGCCTTGGCTTCTCCTGGTCCCTCTGCTTTCGAAGTGGTGGAAAGGGTATTCTCTCACCCGAGAGAAGTCTCAACTCTTACCTCCTCAGATCCTATTCCTGTTCCCTCTTTGGAGCCTATGTCTGAGTTTTTTCATCCTATGCTACAGGGACTGCCAGCCCATAAGAGCTTCCAGGCAGTTTCAGATAAGGAACTCCCCGCCCTTTTGATGCCTTTCCAGAGCACCTCACTGAAGACGTCCCCCAAAAGAGGTTGTGCAAAAGGAGTTGCTTAGAATTCCCCTCAGGAATCTGTGACAAAAGAGACAGATTTTGATAAAGGGGAAGAGTGCCTCTCTCCACCAGAGGATGTCTCCTTTGAAGACATTTTAGAAATCATGCACCAAAAAGGTGGTTGGTCTTCCCAAACCCCTTCCCAGGATAAAGTGGTGTTTCTAGAAGCCTTTGGGTGTGGTCCATCTGTACCTTGGATTACCCCCCCCCCCTTCAGCAGATGAGCTTATAGATCTTGTCTCCCGCCGAGCATGGAAGGAACGGGACACAGTAGAACCAATTTCTAGGTATCCAGATAAGATTCTCGGAGCATCTACAGACAGACAGTATTGGAGTAAGGGGATCCCCTTGTATGCCATGGTTTTTCTGCAGCCAGGAAAAAGGAGTTGGCTCCTCTGCTCATCCCACTAATAGAGTATCTAGGACATTGGACAGGTACAGGAAGCAAGTTTATGCCTCAGCAACCTTTGCCTTACCGTTGCTAAATTACCTGGCACATTTCACTAGATTACAGATGGACTTGATTAAGGAACTCTCTATCTCTACCCCCTGGGTCCATGTTGATGGAGGAAGAGAAAATGTATTCTTTATGACTGGCCACCCTACAATCTATATTGAATGTGTCCATGAGGTTAATCTTTCATGCAGCTGAAGGTTTCTCACGGGCCATGGATTCAGGCATAGCCATTAGGAGACATGTCTGAATACGATTTTGTGACTTTGCAGAGCCTTTTAAAGAGTCATTCATCAATGATTTCTTTGGTGGATCTTCTCTGCCTGGGCTCACTGTTAGAGACACTTTCTCACACCGAGTGAGATGGAAAGACCTTGTCTGCTGTGGGAATCCATTTTTCTGCCCTGCAGAGAATTTTTCTAGAAATCAACATGTTGGTAAGATGATGTGGCTCCAGAAATCTCAAGGACTTTTTCAAGAATTACATAGAGATTTCTCTTCCAGATGCAGTGGAGGAAATAATAACAGTGGAATACTCATCCCACGTGGGAGAGGGTGGGGTCTGCAAAACCAAGGGTTCTGAGATTCCTTCTCAGACAGACCCTTTCAGTGCTCCTGAAAGATTGCCTGACTGTTTTTCTCTGGACACAGTCCGGGGCCATTTGTCTTTGCACCCAAAAGCCTGGTCAGCCATCACAAAAGACATCTGGGGTCAATGAATCATATCCAGAGGATATTTCATTCCCTTTTTACAAGTTTCCTCAATGAAAAGAAAATGTCTTCTCAGTGTTCCATCCAATCAGTGGAAGTCAGCAGCTCTGAAAAATCAAACGCTGCTAGACAAAAGAGTCCTACAAGAGGCCCCACCATATAAAAGAGGATCCGGATTTTACTCAAGGTTCTTTTTAATGCCAAAGAAAACAGAGGACTTGAGACTTATCCTGGATCTCAGTTATCTGAACTAGTTTGTAAACAAGCCCAAATTCTGGATGGTCATGGTTCAGTTCATTCTGCCTCTGTTGCTGAAGGACAACTGGATGTGCTCTGTAGATCTTCAGGACTCGTACTATCCCATCAAAATGAACAGATGCTTTTGAAGATACCAGCGCTTCTGACTGGTAGCCAGCCATTATCAGTTCAAAGCCCTGCCCTTTGGTCTCACCACAGCTCCCAGGGTGTTCACCAAATGCATGGCAGTGGTAGCAGCCCATCTAAGACTACAGATTCAGGCCGTTTCCTTATTTAAATTACTGGCTCCTCACCACAACAACCAGGCATGCCCTAGAAAAAGCCAGGGATTACTTACTCCAATTATCCCAGTCTGTAGAAATCATCATCAATCTTTCAAAGTCCTACCTTCAACCAATTCAAGTCTTGGAGTTTATAGGGGCTCACCTAGATACAGTCAGTTGTCTCTCTCTCTCTCGCCACAAAACAGAATTTTGACCTTGAGATTGCATGTCAGACAGGTTCTTTCTTACCCCTCTCCCCCGGCAAAACTGATTCTCAAAGCCTTAGGATCGATGGCTGCTACAGTTACCTTACTACCTATTGCTTGCCTTCATATGTGAATCCTCCAGTGGACTCTGGTAGTTCAGTGGTCCTTTCTTCGACAGCGCTTGCAACATCTTATAAATCTATCTTGGGTTTGCAAGGACTCACTGCTGTGGTGGATTCAGTCTGATTAGATTTGTCAAGGAAGTCCCTTTATCCTTCCTCCCCCAAATGCCATGTTGACCATGGACACCTCCCAATTGGGGTGTGTGTGTATGTGTCGGGGGGCATTTATTGGGATGGACTGTTCAGAGCACATGATCCTCAGAAGAAACCAAATTGCATATAAATGTCTTGGTGAGTCAGCGTTGCAGACCTTTCAGAACTTCCTTCATCTAGGGAAAACTGCTATCCAAGCAAACAACATGTCAGTAGTTTGGTACCTCAACAAACAAGAGGGAACCAAATCTTACCCCCTTTGCCAAGAAGCAGAGAGAGTTTGGCAGCAGGTGATCTCCTCCAACTGCTTTCTTCTAGCGACACACATAACATGGAAATCCAGCATTCTAGCAGACAAGCTCAGCAGAACTATCCTTATGCCTCACGAGTGGTCTCTCAAGCAGTCCGTGGCAAACATGATCTACCACAAATGGGGGTCAACCTTACTGAGATTTATTTACCTCTCCCCTTAACAAGTGCAGCCGTTTTTTTTTTGCCCTAATTCCCCCACAAGGGCAGCCACCAAGAGATGCTCTAGTCCATGTTTGGCCCTACAGTCTTTATGCTTATCCTCCCCTGCCTGTAATCCCTAAATTCCTTCAGAAAGCACTCCTGTTGAAGAGGAAGGTAATTCTCATTGCACTCTTTTGGCCTTGGCAAATGTGTTTCCCCTTCCTATGGTCTCATCTACTATGTCCTCCATGGACACTGGACCCCGGTCCAGACCTCCTTTCACATCCATCATGGATGACTCATCCGGACATTGCAGCTCTTGGGTTGATCGCATGGTTTCTTCAGTTCCAGTGATGGCTAGACATTCCAGGATTTCCTCACCTGTTTGCCAAATTTAAGTTTAATCTCAGAAGTCCTGTACAAGAAAGATTTATAAAAGTAAATGTAAATGGTTTTCTTTCTGGGCTCAACAGAGAGAGAGTTGGATCCTGTCTTTCCTCCACTCCCTGTTGTTTTAAATTATTTTGCCTGTATTATTCAAGGTGGGGCGGGTCTCTCCACCATCAAAGTTCAGCAGGTAGCCATCTCTGACTTCCACATCAGAGGTAATGCTTTTTCCCTTCATCCAAATTATGTAAGGCATTTCTTAAAGGTACCTTTTTAATTCAACCACCCAATAAAGGATCCTCCTCCACCTTGGGATCTTACTGTTACATTACAAAGTTAAGTACAATCACACTTGGAGCCCTTGGTTACAGCAGATGTTAGATTTTTTTTTGGAAAACAGTCTTTCTTGTAGCTATAACTTATGCAAGGCGAGTCTCTGAACTCCAAGCACTCTCTTCAAAACTGCCTTATTTGACTTAACATTTAAGACAGGGTTATCTTATGTACCAATCCTTCCTTCCATTATGGATAAAGTGAGAAGCAAAAGAGTAAGATCCTAGAATCTAGAGAAAAAGTGGCTGAGTTGGATCTGAGACCCATTAGTTGAAGAAAAAGGAAAATGGACAACACAGATGAGTACATAACTTTCAGCCATGGGATGGGTAAGGCCAATCTATTACCAAATGGATAGTTTAGTTTGAGCACAAAAAGGAAAACTGGCTAGGCTTAAAATGACCACGAGGGCAGCTAGCCTAATACTTACCTGTGAACCTATAAATGAAGAAGGTGTGATAAAGCTCAGCGATAAAGACTTCACTGAGTCATCTCTTTTGTGATTAACTGGTGTCCCATCTATCATTGCTTCTTGTGTCATGCCTTTTGCGTAGTAGGAGACGCTTCAACTCCCTGCAGGCCTGAAATAGATAAAGCCAGTATTGAAAATGAACAAAGTAATCATACCCAAAAAATAAAAAAGGGATTCATTCTTTAAAGTAACTTTGCCAGGACTGACAATTTGTTTTCATCTAGTAAAGAAGTGGTAGTCTAAATGTTCTCCTCCTTGTGTTGTAATATAGGTAGCAGTACTTGGGAAACAGGAACTGGCATGCAGTTTATGTGGCTAGACCATAGGCAGATGGCTCTCAAATGTATATAGCCCCATCCACAAAAAAAATATCTTCCATGTTGCATAAACTTGTCAACACAGATGATTACTTTTGTACTTTTGTATGCAGTGATTCAGTGTCTTTTTGCTTTTTGTCAGCACACACTCCTCTCCAGTACCTATGATACAGAAGTCATGGCAGCCTTCTTTCTCTCTCTCTCTGCCTCTCCCTTATATTGAAGGAGCTAAAAAGTTAGTCTGACAAATTGTAGTTCATAGAAATGAGCTGTACTGGCCTCAAATATATGAACAGTTTTTTTAAAGGAAAAGGTTTATGTTCAGTTACATTGCACAGAACAGTTTTAATTGTAGAGCTTCCTCATCTGTAAACTAATTCAATCGCATAGTGGATATTGCATTGTCAACTGGCTCAGATGGGACATGGATAATCAGAACTGGGGATGTTACCTCACAATCCGATTTACATCAGTCTCTGAAGGATTATACTGCTTTGACTAGATTCAAAACCTGTTTTCAGTGAACCATCTTTGATCTTGTGGATTTCCTTAGCTATTACATTCCCTGTAAAGCCACTATGTTATGGTAAGAAGTGTAAGAGTTCTATACAAGATATTTCCTAGCTTTAAATAATTAATTTGAAACGAGGTCCATTTCTGACTTAGGCTCACAACAAAATAAAAGTGGTAGCAGAAGCCCATTACTCTGCCTGTGCAAGGGTGTTGGCTAATCTCAGTACATTTGCGAGATTCAGTTGCATATATATTTTGCAAAGTCTATGGCTGAGTAGGTGATACATTTATTTTTGATGCCAGGTATATCAGAATGTTGTTAATTCTATCCTCACACTGTTTGCCTAGATTCATGTTCTAGTCCTGACACTGCAGTGCAGCATATTGGAAATGTTGTCCTTTGGACAAGTCTTTAAGTTAAAATTCTATGTGACACTTTTGGAAGAGACTCAGTGGAGGAGTCTTAAAATAATGAATTGCACTAAATAAAAATGTATAGGAAATTATTTCTTCAGTTGAACAAGGTATGCTATTGCTCATTATTATTATTAACATAATTTACTTTAGTGAGTATAGATTCTTAAACTTAGAGAAAGCCTTTCTGAGTTTGTTATAGTTGGATTGTTAAATTTAGGTTTGTAAGATAGAAACCTAGTCTAGATGACCAATATTTCATTAAGATGAGTATCCTTAAACTGGATTAAAACTTTAGAAAAAGTATTAGTGCAGTGTGTAATAATAATAGAAAAAGAAGAGATTTATGTTTTATTTTAAATTAAGCAGCTTGTGCTGCTCAAATAATTGACCCAACTTGGGCTTCATTCACCAAAATCTTTCACATGAACTAAAGCCCTTCACTTTTATAATTCTGCTAACCAAATAGTAGAGTCTTAAATTGGTCAGTTTAAGGCATTCTTAGTTTATGGTCTTTAAGCATGACATATGATTTATTATTGCAAATAAATGTTAGTTTGAAGAGTCTGTCAGTGTGGAGTAAGGTTTTTGTGCCACAAAATAGCAGATTCTACTATGGCTCTTCAACTGATAATTCCATGAGGGCTTACCCCCCCCCCCCCATAATTAAACAACTGGTTGGAAATCAAGCTATGAAAACTTTAACCATAAGCATTTTTGCAGGGGGTGGCAAGCCCTGCACCCCCTGAACTTATATATACCAACTCCTCAGTCATACAAACATGAAGAAGGGGAAATCTCAAAAAAAAATCTTTGCCTGCACACACTTCACCAGCAGTGATTTCCTATGGAAAACAGTGATTGGGAGAGTTCAGCTTCACTGAGCTTTTGCTTGATCTCATGGGATTTGCTTTTGATTGGTATTAGAGGTAGCCAGTGTAGCCTTAGTAAGATGTTATTTAGCCAGTAAGTTACATTTCATCCTACTTCATCTGTGTTAAAAGTTTACTGATTCTGATTCAATTTACAGATTACTTGATATAAAATCCATTTAAGAAAGATAGGCATTTGTAATGTTATAACTTATGCAAATGGCAATAAAAAGGTATTTGTAAAATAGAACACAGCTTTCTAAATTAATACAGGAAAAACTGCATAATGATTAATACTAATTGTTAGCATTGATGCCACTCTTAAAATAGCTGGTCTGTTTTTGAATACAGCACTATGTTCCATAGATTTGAGCAAGTCATCTGAATCAGCTTGGAAAAGTAGACTGGTTTCTAAATAGGTAAAAGCATAATGCTGGAAATCTTGAGCTACTCAGAAAAGCTACTATAATTCTTGTTATTGTTATTGTCTGTTACTTGTATAGTATTTAAAAGTGGCATTTCTCTAGTCTACAAGTCTGATTTAATTCTGCTTGAGAGTCTTTGCTAGTAAGGCACTGATGGATAGTCTTAATACTAGACCATAGAGCCTAATAATAGAAATAAATCTTTCAAGATTATGGAGCAAGCTTCTCCTATAATCAGAACAAACCAGTTATTGATTTCCTGCAAAACTAATCTTGATCCATGTGTATGCAGTTGAAAATATCAACACACAGTTATGACAATCAGGGTTTTTGAGCCATTGCTTCGGTTAGTTTGGCATTCAGAATTTATATTCACATAATATTATGCGTTATTTATCTTACATTGCCAATCAGAAGCCAATCTTTTTACCAGATCTCACATTTAAAAATATTTTCATTTCTGATTCAGTTACATTTTTATTTTGGGGTACAGTGTGCTACAATCAAATTCAACATTAAACTGCATTAAAATCTCTAATGGGAAAATAGCATTGTTATGTACATTTTCTACCAGTTGTCATTTCACGAGTTTTGTTAAGAACTCTGAAAGTGGTGTAAGGTATGACTTTATCTATTCATAGTCTGGCATTCTTCATTATATAGGAGTGAGTATATGTCTGCTGATGCGGATGAGAAAAGCAAATCCTGTCCAGAGTATATTTTACTGTGTTTCTATTATATCATAAATAAAAAAAATCATGTGTAATTCTCTAAGTAAAGCAGTATCTTTTGTCAGAAGAAGAAGCAAGCCATCATAAATACTTCCTGTACTGACAAAGGCAATGTGCTGCTGTCCAATTCAACATTTATTTGCACATTGAAGTCCTTAAGAGTGGAATGGCTGTCTTCGGCATACTTTGTTGTCAAGTGCCCAAGTCTAATTTCCCAAATATTTTGTTCAGTCATTTCATTGTTACAGTGTGGTGTATTGGATTTTATTCAATTTTCATTTACAGTTGGTACAAGACTTATACTCTATGTAGGGGATGCTTCATATATGTAGGGTAAATCTTTATTGAGCTGTCATTACATGAAAACTAAAGAAAAAACCATATACATCACCAAAGTACAGTTTTGTGACTTCAGATGCATCATGATTAAACTTCCGTTTGCAGAGGCCAGTGTAGCACTGAGTTGCATTGAAATCCCTAAGGAAGGAATGAAATTTATAGGTGCATTATTTATCGTAGAATCCATGTATACTACACTGAAAATTTTAAGAACCTCTGCCTCTTAGATTCAGCCATGCATAATCATTTCAGAGCAGCTGACTGGCATTGTGCTTTATGGTCTGTTTTTGTTGATTGGGTATATAAATTCCCTTAAGAGTGGTGAATTAAAGTACCTGTCAAAGGTGTAGCTGACTTCAATTAACATTACATCAGACATAATAATCATATCTATTTCAACAAAGAACATAAAATTGTTTTTTCTTTTTAAGCATACTATGAGCATAATTCCTTAGGTTGATGGATATAGGGTCCTAGTCAACACTCAGCTGTACTAAAATACTTAAGGGAAGAATAACAGAGATACACACAGTTTGTATCAGGGTATCTTGTTCATCCTTCCTGAAAATTTTAAGAACTCTCAAAGGAGAACTTGCATTTGACCTTTTATGTAGATAGCAAATGTAAGGTTTCACAAACATTTCAATATCACAGTTTAGCATGCTGCATTTTACTGTTTGTTACACATGGGTATAGTATGACTTATTAGGCTGAAGAATGTAGCACATGTCCATATATCAGAAGTAAGAATCATTTTTATGTCTGCTTTAATGGGGGGGGGGGTTGTCACTGAATTTATGAATGACACCCTCAAATTTAGATTCAAATTCAGTAAAGCATATTAAATGAAAATAAGGCTTTGTATGTCTATCCAAGTAAGTGAATTCCATTTGAATATCATTACATATTCTGAGAGTTAGCATAGGATGATATTCATAGTCCCAGGTTGCACGCATGTAAGGCAAATGTGCAAATCATGGCACTAAGCCATTATGTAAATTTGGAGCCCAAGTCCCCAGGTGATTTGAACATCCTACAGAAGGGCCTCACTGAGACAGATGCCTGGTGTCAGAGGCATGACCTCAAGCTCAATGCCAAGAAGTGCATTGTCATCCCCTTTGGTAAAATCTCTGTACCCATGAACTACCACATAAACGGCAGTCTACTTAACGCCGAATGTGTGAGACCTTGGGACCCAGGTGGACAGTAGTCACTCCTTTGATAATCACATTGCCATGGTAGTCAGGAAATCTTTCAATGTGGCACACCTCATCACAATCACAAAAGGGTTCTCATCCAGGAAAAAAGAGGTCATTGTTCCCCTCTACTCGGCACTCATTAGACCCATTATAGACTACAATGCCCTTTTTGGAATGTACCTCACAAGACATCTGCAGCAGCTGGAAAGGCCACAGAAGTACCTCACAAAGAGGATTACTGGCTTCAAACAGATGCCTTACACTGACCATCTCAAAAATCTCCAGCTTTACTCTGTAGCATATCGCCTACTCCGAGGAGATCTCTGCCTAACATATAAAGCTATGTTAAACCCAGAGCTGTTGGACATGCTACACCTAAAGAAATCCCAATCCCTCCAAGCTACACACTCTAGGGGCTTAAGCCTTGTCACCACAATAAACAGGACATGCTGGAGGGATAGATTCCTGTCCCAGAGACTTCCTATACTCTGTAACAAGCTACCCATCTATGTCTAGCAAAGTTCCTCATTAGCACTAATCAAGAAAAATCTTGATGAGTGGATGGGAAATAGGAAGTATATCCCGGGGATCACTTCTATGGCTCTGCTCGACAGGGGCACAGAAAATTAACTTTCTTGGGTGGCATAAGCCAGGGAACCTTGTTGGCTAAGCTTACTTAGGCCCTTGGGCCGATAGCTTAGTACCTACCTATGAACCTATGTGGCACTCATTTTCAGAGTTCAGAGGCCTATGAATGAACACCCAGTACAGTTTTGCAAAACTGAGTCTGTGTAAAGTGTGCTGCAAGGAAAGCAAATGGATGCAAGAGATGCACACTTATGAGTGCATGATGCATATGTTCATAAGTTCATGAATACATTCATATATTTTTGGCCGTTGTATTATAAGAATGGTAGCAGTTTTTTAATGCTATATCTTATGAAACAAGGCAATAATAAAGTTTTGTAAAAATAGAGCACAGCTTTCTAAATTAATACAGTATTATAAGAACTTTCTATGGAGATTGTGCTGATTGAGGCAGTATTGCTGCTAGCAAATAACATATAAAAATTATTATAGACTTCAGTGTGAAGGTGTCCTTATATGGGCATCCTGTTTTGGCTTTTTTAACTTAAGAAAGGGGGACAATAAAAGCATGGGAAAATGGGAGCGAATAGACAAGGAAAACACAAAAAGGAATTCAAGTATTTAACTGAAAATGTTTAAATTGTTTGTTAATTTGCTTGTATACTTTAATTATATATTTGTATTTTTGGCACAAGGTTGCAGGGATTAGAGTTGCTATGTCGTGGTGCTTGGTTCTCTAGTTGGTTCCAAGGTAGGATGTCTTCCATCAGAGTCTGCATATCCTCCCTTTGTCTGCTTAGTCATTTTTCACCAGGTGCTTCAACTTTCAGTTATATCTCAAAGACATGCTGTAGCTGAAGTGATGTGACTCATATTGCCATATGAGTGTGTGCTTGTTTCTATGTGCGGGGGGGGTTGTGTGCATCCTGTAGTAAACTGATGATTTGTTTTCTGTCTTGTGCCCACTGAATGTTGGGATAGACTTAGGCTCATGGAATTAATACTTATTTCTGTCTGCCTCATGGCTTTGGTCATGTCTAAAAATGATGTCTGTACTAGTTCCATTATCCAGTTATCAAGATAATAAATAAAACAATGTGAATACGGATTTCAGTGTTATTCTTGCATAGACATTAATTTTGATTGAATTTAAAATGACAGGTTGTGCAGTAATTTGCACATATCCTTTAGTGTGTCTTTAATACATACAGTTATTGATGCAGAGCATCAGATGTATGATTTTGTAATGTCTCCAGCCTCTGCAATGGCTAAAAATTATGCAGTGGACCCAGTGCACCCATCACTTTAAAATGTATTTCTTCTTTATCAGCTTAACTCCTTTGAATCTTTCACTGCTCATAACTTGTCAACCTAATTCACATTGGTGGCTTTCCCATAATTTTCCCATCCTCCTCTGCCCTACTGCTTGCCTTGGATTGCAGTTCCTAGCTTTTCTTCTTGAGAGTTCTGCTTTTCTTTTCGTTATGTTTTCCCTTTTAGTATTCAATTTTTTGTCTGTTACCCAATTTTCCATTGGCTACTTAACCTGCCTGGTTTCTTTCTAGACTCACATTTCCTTATCTATGTTAAATATTATGGAATACATCTTTAGGCACAGGCATCTCCACAATATTGTAGTGCACGTTTCTGCCTTCTAGCTGCCCTTGCATGCCAAGCTTATCCAATTTCCTTTTTTGTGGTCGAATTATCCTATCCCATTTGGTTATAGATTGGCTTTATTCATCCCATGGTTGATAATTATATATTACCCCTAATTAAAAAAACTGGGGTCATACTGTAGATAATTTGAGGGGACCCATGCATGCGATAAAGCTTCTAGGAGTTGTCTGTATCCATTAGTAGTAGAGGGGGCAGGCCTGGGGTAAATTTTCTGTTTCCCATCCACAGTTTCAATTTGCACTTGAATGTGGACAGGGATGAACTTTATTTTATTTGTGAAGGGAGTCTGTTTTGTTGATGGGGCAATTTAATTTAATGTCCCATCACTGTATGTAGCCTTTCATCTTAAATCTGTTTCTCTTGCTCTCTTCATTCATTCTTGACTTTCTAATTTTTGTTCAAACATATAGTCTAAATAAGGTGTCTTGTGTACAATACTCTCATCAAGATTTTATTACTGCTTTTATACTCAGTGCTGTCATAGGAAATTTTCTTCCACCTAGTAGGAGCATTTAATTGCTTAACTCTGCCTCTGTATTCAAATTTACTTCTAACTGTCCTCAATATTTTGGAGGGACCTTGGATGTGGTGTGGGACTTCCCTTTCCAGAATGCCCTTATTATTACTAATTAGTTTTGGCTGATTACTCTGTCTTTGTTGCCTTCTAAAAGTTTGGAATTCTACTGTTCTTGAAATCAGTCCTTCCTACTTATCTTCACTTAAAAGCATGTTCTTGTCTGAAAGTAGATTAATGTAATTCAGTGTTGCTCTTTTATAAACTCTTGATTACTTTGGGCTTTAGGCCAGTTATTTTACATTAATAAGGTTTGTGGTCTGCACTGTTGTGGGAGGAGAGGATAGATTATTTTCTTCTGAGCTGGGAATTGCTGGTTAAAGGCTTATTGTGCCTGCTTATTTGAACGGTTTCTTTCTGAAATGGGCACGCCTTGTTTGCTGTACTATAGACTAGATTCAGACCTGCTGAATCTAGCTTTGTTTGTATAACTTGAGCATGAATCCAGGCCATCTTTTTTGGAGAAGGTTCCCCTGCAACCTAGTGCTATGAGTGTGCAGTTAGAACTTGTCTGATTGAAGATTACTGGAACAGGGCTCAGTTTTGAGCTTTTTATTGGTTAATTGGTTAATTTGTTTAAACCAGTTTGCTTTTGTTAGCTGCTGTTATATTTAAGTGTGTATCTGTAGTCTGTTTACAGGTGCTGCTGTATTCAGATCTGTTTGTGTGATTCCTGTGTTTCCTGCTATGCCATCTTGTGTTGGCCAGGGCCTGCCTGCATTTAGTGGGAGTAAGTGAACTGGTTGGAACTGGTCTGGCATAGGGTGTTGAGCTAAGAGCTCAGGGACAAGGGTTGATTGGTCAATATCAGTGCATCTATATTACTTTCATTTTTGTGGTATTTAAACCCAGCATTTGCGTGGGTTTGTGCTTGTTTGCCCGCTGTGCTGTTTTAACACTTTGCGAGGTAACTCAGTTGCATTTTTCCCTTAACAGCACTCCTGTGTGAGTGAGGCCCTCCCCTGCAGCTACTGTATTGATTTTATCCAGTCCTACTCACACTTATAGGTACTCTCTTTGGATAGTACCCACTCTGCTATCCCTGACCTCTCTTCCACAGATTCTGATAACCATGGACGTACAATTTCCTATGGTTCTCCTGCTGGTCTGGTTGATATGGGCATCCTGAGACAGTGTGGTAACTGCCTTCTGTACACAGACAACCCTCTACTACTATCACCTAGGAAAACAATATGTGAGAGATACAATCACATTAAGAACCTAGAATCCTTGCTGTCTTGGTCACAAGCCAGTACATCTGGCACAGAGAAGGTTGTCTGCACAAACAATATGAACACCACACCTCTAACATGACCCACACATCTGTACAACACGCTTTACATATGTGGGGGTTCTCAACAAAAACATACTTAAACAAAAGAGACCTCCAAAGCAAAAACACACACGCATCACACATAGTGCACACATCTGTGTCTAACAGCCTCTAAGGCTCAACCACAAACCCAACATACTAGTCATAGGAGACCCTATCATGAGACACACAGTTGTGCCCCTCACCAGGCTAGACAAGAAGAAAGTCCCATTAAGTTATTTGTCAGGTGCTAGAATCCGTCATATCATGCACGCACTCAAGTCTCTTAACAAACAGGCACTGTTATGACTATGTCATAGTCCATGTTGGTGTGAATGACTTGAGGACATACCTCTCTGGACTATATGAAGAGAGACATGATTGAGCTTGCTGAATATGTGTCCCAGGCAGGTATGTCCCTAGCCTTAAGCAGCATCCTACCATCACCCAGAATGATACCTCAATACAAACAGAAAATGATTGACTTTAACAATTGTCTTAGCTTCTGGTGTCATTCCAAGGGGAACCAGTACCTGACAGCCTGGGAGGACATGATTGACAGAACATGATGCTTTGCCAGAGATGGCCTTCATCTATCTCCCCTGGGATTTAGGTTTCTGGCAAAGACTCTTGCCTCCCCCATAGTGCCTTTTTATGGCAAAGACATGAGCATAAATTACCAACCTGAAAATTTCCTATAAATGAAATTTAAAGGTCATACTCCTAAACGCTAGGAGCCTTAGCATGAAACTGCACTCATTGCAAGCTTTCCTTGCCCTGGAGGATGCTGACATTTGTACAGTCACTGAAACCTGGTTTAAAGCTGTAGAGAGCACACCACCCTTACCAGGTTACTCATCCTAGCATACTTTCAGACCCCAAATGGAGGGCTACAAAGCCAAAGGATATGGAGTTTCAATATTTATGAAGGACATACACACCTCCAGGCTGGTCAAACAGTATGACGCACAGGAGACATTCCAATGCAGTTAACTGTTGACAAAACACCTATTCAAATCATAGCTAGATACAGACCCCCAGCCATGACTCAGGACACCCACTCCATCTGTGTGGACTTACTTGAATCCATCAAGATTCAACCCTGTACCCTGATCCTTGGTGACTTTAACTACCCAACCATAGAGTGGAAGACCTATTCTAGCCCAAACATGAATGCCCAGAGATTCCTCGACTTCGTCAGTGCCAATGCATTGGATCATCTGGTCGACACCCCTATGAGAAGTGAAACTATCCTGCACCTTGTCCTAACCAACATGAGTAGCCATTGTAGCACTCCTACAGAGTCATCTTCCTTGGTAAGATCTGACCATAAAGCGATCACTTTTGAAGTCACCATCTCCCTTGACACCCCCCCCCCTTATCAGGGTCAAATGAAAAAACTTTTCCAAAGCTGACTACAGTCTCCTCAGAGCAGGTATAAGCAGCTTCACAGCCACCATCCCTTCAGTTGGAACTAGCACTAATGTCCAAGCCTACACCAAAAAATATATGAGCACCTACATAGCTGTATGGACTCAGCAATACCTGAGAGGACCAAATCATGTTCCTCATGGAAGAGTAAACCTGTCTGGTGGACAGCAGCAATAAACAAACTCTATAATAGAAGGAAAAAATTGCTGTTCAGTGCCAGGAAGGAGCAGGTGCCAAGTTGGAAGCAGTCTCTCCTTTGAACAAGCAAATAAGGTCACTGGTGAAATCCTCTAAGGCTAACTTTGAGTCCAGATTGTCCACATCCACCAAGGACAATCATAAGGCCTTCTTTACATATGTCTGCAAACTCTGCAAGGCCGTGGAACGCATTATCATTGACCTTATAAACAAGGACATTGGCAATCTCCAAATGCTTGACCCCACACAGTTTGGTTTTGTCAAAGGGAGATCATGCCTGTTGAACTTAGTCGACTTCTTTGAAATAGTCACCAAAGCCATGGATGAGGTTAAGACGGTGCACACTGCCTACCTTGACGTAACCAAAGCCTTTGAAACTATTCCCCACTCAGGTATAATAGATAAACTCAACAAAGTAGGGGAAGCCACCTCTAGTAGTAGACCCGTAACGAGCAGTGTACCCCAAGGCCCCAAGGATCGGTCTTGGGGCCTCTACTGTTTGGGATATACTTTTCTGAGGTGCATGCCAAAACCAGTGATCTGTGGCTGACCAAGTTTGCAGATGGCTGCAAGCTGGGCACTGTCTTAAATTCCCCTAGTGATGTGAACATCCTCCAAGAGGGCTTTACCCAAACTAATGACTCATGCCGGAAGCATGGCCTCAAACTGAATGCCAAGAAATGCATCGTTGTCCCGTTTGGGGAAAATGTCATTCACACTAATTATCACATTAATAACAACGAACTAAGCATGCAATCAGTCATGAGGGACTTGGGCACCCAGGTTGATAGTAACCTGACTTTTGACCACCATGTTGCCTCCATTGTTCGGAAGGCTTTCTACATGGCCTACCTCATAAATAAGGGTATTTCATCCAGGAGCAAGGAGATCATAACATCCCTGTACTCCTCCCTAATCAGACCCATTATCGAGTACAATACCCCCTTCGGCATGTACCTTGCCAAGCACATGCAGCAGTTGGAGAGACCACAGAGGTTTCTGACCAGGAAAATCCAGGGTCTCAAACACCTATCCTATACAGATAGGCTAAAAGCCCTGTACTTCTACTCAGTCTCTTACAGACTGCTCAGAGGTGACCTGAGTTTGACATACAAGGCCATTTCAGACCCAGCCTTGATGGAGTTGCTGCATATCTGTAAGACAAACTCCACTTGTGCAACCCACATGCAAGGCCTTAAACTGGTCTGTGACATTAATAGAACTTGTTGGTGGAATAGATTTGTGTCCCAAAGACTCCCCCATCTGTGGAATAGACTCCCTCTCCATGTCAAGCAGAGTACCTCTCTAGCCCTCTTTTAAGAGGAACCTGGATGACTGGATGGGAAACAGAAAATATACCCCTGGGATCCCACCTGTGTCCCTGCTGGAGAGTGGAAACAGGTGCTGACTCTGAAGGAAGATGGGTGAAATTCTTGGCTAGGCTTATAAGGGCCTCTGGGCCAATAGCTTAGTATCATCCTATGAACCTAAGAACCTACCTTCATATAAGTATAAATATCAGTGGCAGTAGTTGAACATTTTATCCCTTTCTCTGACATAAAAGGTTCTGAGAAGTATGCATGCACCATAATTTTCAAATCTGAGTTTTGCTAACAATTTCAACCCACATCCTTCAAATCTGGAAGAATTCAGTATTTGGAAGAAAACCCCATTCCACAGAACTAAAGGCCTTATTTATGTCAAATAGTACTAGTAGCACTGATTTTCCTTTGCATCGTTTACAGCCATTTCCATCTACTTTAGCAACAATCACCAACATTCAGTCAAAGAACTCCAATTCACAAAACTTAATTGCTGTTATCCTTTCAGCCACTAAAGCATCCATTTTGCTTGCTGGGAGAGAATATTTCCAGTATTTTTGTGTGTTTCTTCATTAATACTGTCTGAAGTTTGCAAGTTTCTCCTTTATTTCTTTTGACATAACCATTAAAGTAGTTTTGTGCTCACTCACTGAATTATATTTTAACACTTTTGCCAGCAAACCCACTGCATTATCTTCAATTCTTTTTAGAACTCATTGGGAAAAGAGTGTTTAATGTTTTGCCATCCTGGAGTTAAATCAAAGGTATTTTAATCTGTTCTTTTGTATTGATTTTTTCCCTAGAACTTTGCTGACATCATTTGAGGATAACCATAATTTTCCTTAATTTCTTCCTTAAGTTAGCCATCATTTTCCTTAATTTCTTCCTTAAGTTATTTTTCAGTCTTTTCTGTCTGTCTACTCATATTTTTTTTAAAAAATCATCAGGGACCTTTCCTAAATATTTACCTTTGTAGACTTATTTCCTATTTTAACTTCATTGAAAATCTCTATAGTAGTAGTAAGTTGTAACATTTTGGATTGCTGATCAACATCACTGCACCTGTTTCATCCATTTTCCCCTAGATGCCAGGTTCCCCTATTAGAACATATAATCCCACTATAAGTAGCATTTGCTGGACTCATGATATTTTTTCGCTACTTCACATGGTCAGTTATTTTGCTGCAGTAGTCATTTTAAGACTGTCATTATATGTTAAGGTTGTCCTGGGTGCCATTCATTATTATTACAATTACTCATCAAGAATGTTTTATTAAGATTTCATGACCGTGATGTAATTTCTGTGCTTCTATTTTTTAAGGCTGTTGCACGAATTAACATGTTATCAAAGTAGTTTATGGAATAACAGGCAATCTCTGTAATTGGAATTTGTGGTTCGGTGCTTCTAAGTAGTCAGCTGATCGCGAGTGTGATAACTGGCTTGTTGTGGTGACTTTGGGTTGAACAATTATGAGTTCTCAGAGAATTGCGTTTCCTTTTGCCGGTAACGCTTCCCGCATTCTCAAAAGCACAAGAATACAACGGTGTTTAAAAATGACAAATACGATGCAACTAACACTCTAAAGAAACTCAATACTAAAGTTCATGATGGAGTTTGTCAACGGTGTAAGGACATACTGGAATGGAAAATTAAATATAATAAGTACAAGCTGCTTACAAAGCCTAAGAAATGTGTGAAATGCTTTCAGAAGACTGTGAAAGAGGCGTATCATGTCTTGTGCAAACCCTGTGCCCTTAAATTAGGATTCTGTGCAAAATGTGGAAAGAGTGAGCAAATTGTTATTTCTTTGAATGAAAACAATCCTGAAGAGCATCTTGCTGAAGGCAGAAGTAATGTAGGTAACACTAACAAAAGAAGTAGGAAAGATGAAGGTGATCAATATGACTCTGACAGTAACTCGTACTTCTGCAGTGATGAGGATGAAGATGATAAAAGCAAGGATTCTGAATGTGAAGTGAAAGAAAGTAAAGTCCATTACTCACAGAAATCAAATACACCTTCACCATGCAACACGTCAGCACAAAGACCATCAAAATCTCAACAGAGAAATGCCATACCAGCAGAAAAGAACAAAGTGCAAGAACTACCAGATGTTGCTGCTGTAACATTGCAGTCTGACACAGACCTGTGTAAAGTGTAGCCCATTTCAAATAAGTAAAAAAGACCGGCATTATGGTCATATTAGCAAAACATCTTCCAGTTGAGAGAGAATTTTTTTTTTTAAATTGTTCAAAAGAATATGTTACAGAACTTAATCTAGGAGGAAAAAAATAGTCAAGCAATAAGTAAGCAAAGTACCACAGGGGCAGTATTCATGCAAGCACATGGGATAGGGCTTGACAAATATAGGTGTGTGTGTGTGTGTGTGTGTTTATATAAACATAGTCCTGCCTTTCTAATTTACATTGTCCAATAAAAAAATACTAGGTTTTCCACAGAGAATGTGCTTTTTTTCCTTTAATGGCTTTCTCTGTTCGCATCTTTTTTAAGAATGTCACTCTTTTTTTTTTGGAAATCTTAAGAGCATCAGTACTGGCTTACTCTATTCTGGTAGTATTTACTTTTACAGAAGTTACAGAGCTTCAGCTACAGAAATGCCTAAAGCATTTAATTCACCTTCTTTATCCAGGTTTTGTACAACAGTCACTCGTTTTATTTGTGTTACTTGGTGAAAATAGATTAATACTATGTTTCATATCTGTTTAGTGCTACACAGTAATGATAATTAAAAAAATATAATATGGTTTTGCAACATAAATGTGATAAATACAGTAGTTGTATTAGTTTAACTCATGATAATATCCATGCATAAAGAACTCATCCATGCTAATGTTACTTCTATATCATTCTCAGATGATTTAAACCTATTTATTAATTTAACCTTGTACTACTGTTCTCAACCACTAAACATGTAAATATGCTTTACATCCTTCTCCAAGCTGCCGTTTAACTTTTGTTTAGTTTTTGCTATTTTGTATGTAAATTTTTTTTAGTTTTTCTGTTTCCACTATGTATTGTACTTCATATTATGGAGCTTGTACTATTTATTATTGGAGCTTTTCTCCCCGGGCCTCCACTGAAAACGGGCTCTTTTGAGCCCAGTGGACCTCCCCGGTCATCAAACTTGAAATAAATGAAATAAATAAATAAAAATAAATAAAATTTCATTGCAACGATCATATTTTCTGAATCTGTCTGTTAACAGAATTGTTTGTGACAAGTTGTTCTATAACATTTTTACCTTAAATATTTTTTCTTTCTAGAAGTAGATAAATCTATCCATCCATAACTCCATTTTTCCCATTTTATATGTGGAGTCAGGGTGCCATCTCAACAGTGACCATCATGTAGAGTCCGTGTTTACACTGCTAGGAGGCTAGCCCTTCTGTGGTTGTCTACAGACAGATCATCAGAGTGCTGAATATGAATATATGGCAGTGAATTTATTAAAGGCAAAAACTTGCATGTTCAAATGCTTTTATCATCCTGTTTCACTGAGAGAATTTCTACAAGGCTGGCAATCTTTTGAGAGTTAAAAAGATGTCAGATAAGGAAAAAAAAATTAGTGGTAGCCAAGTCCAAAACATACGCGCCCTTTTTCAGTTCTACTAACAAAACACCATTGTGGGATTTTGCTTAAGGGACTCCTAAGATAGATTTCAAATGTGTCCAAAAATTGATCATCTATTGTGTCTCACCCATTTGTAAGAATTAAGCTGACAGTACCAAAAAAGCACCTTCAGCAAAGCCACAAACTATATTTCTTGCACAGAAACAATTCATTTCCACTTATCTCAGTTTCACCTATTAAAAGATTCCTTGTTCTGATTCCACAAACACCTTTGAAGGCTTGATGTTATTTATCAGTACCTTTGACACCACAAACAGCTATTATTTTACAGATATCGACTATTGAATGCATGTGCTTTTTTCAATGGAGAATATTTTAATAGTTCCTAAGAGCTGCAAATATAGAGATTGTGTCCTTCAGGAAGGTTTTAGAGCTATGTATGCATGCCATATGAACATCTTTACCAGGGGCAGTGTTAACCACACATTTGTTGCTAACTGTGATATAACACACAATGTAAAAGAAAGATACCACCCTTTCTAGTCTCCTCAGATGGAAAAGATGAATTTTATATGAGCCATATTTATTCTCCTGTGCGTCAAAATCGAAACAGTAATATTTCATCTTAGTCCTGTAGTTTTCCTGACTATCTTCCTCTTGCAGACAGTTCCCTTCCCCACCCTGACCATCTTCTATACATTTCAGGCAATCTTTTTCTATATTTTCCCTCTGAAAACAAGATCACATCAGACTCCTGGTTGCTAGAAATTATCCAGAACTGATACAAGTGTGAAAGGAAGAAACCTAGGGACTCCTTTACACCTATAAAATCCCTTTTGTCATTTCTCATGTTATCTCTTGTCTCAGACTCTCCACAAAGGAATTCAAGCATTTTCCTAATGCTTAAAAAGAAGGGAATTTTGGGACTTGTACTAGACCTGTTTTTCTATAACCTTTACATAAAATTTCCAAAATTTAAGTTGTTTATATTACTTGGAGCTTTTCTCCAAAGGCCTCTGCTGAAAAAAGGCTTTAGCTCAGTCAGGCACTCCAGGTCAACACATGTAAAATAAATAAATTCAGAATGATCACACTCCAATTTCTGTTTTCCCTGGTAACCCCTCTGTGCTTTGGTGACACTGGACCTAAAAGTCACCCATTATCACACGACCATTCACAGAAACTTCAAATGCTTTTGTAAGGCTTTCTGCTTCTGGTCATATTTTCAAGAGCTTTTCAATCTAAAGGCCATAGGATAGTAACTCATGCAAATATTCTAAAACCAGACAGCAAGTGGCCCTAAATGGGTGCTAGTTATATTGTTGGTACCAACTAGAAAACCTTTTCCATTTGTTAATGTATGATTTTGTAGTAGCAGGCTTTCTTACCTCCATTAGTACCTGCTGAGCATCTTTAGTAAACTAGTGCCTAAAGGAAATTAAGACCCTGTCATCCAGGAAATCATTTGAAGTTGATTGGGGTTAGGGTGTATCAAACAGCCCTGTTCTTGTGTGAGTAGGTCCATTCTGTGAGAAAGCTTGTGGTAATTGTCCCTGGCCATTTCCAAAAGAAGGAAAAAACACCATTGTCTGGACCATAATGGAGTCACCAGAGTTACTTTGATAGATTCCTTTTGAATCTTCAGAAGTACCCTAGATATCAGTGGAAAGGGTGGAAAAACAGAAAACCTTATGTCTATCTCTCTATCTTCTTGTCCGGATTCAGAATCTTGAATCTGTTAAGGAAAAGAGGTATCCCTTTTTCTTTTACAAGAAGATGGTTTGTAAGAAGGATCAGTAGCCTGAAGTAAACCCTGAACCAGACGTAGTAAATTACTCTTGTCCAGAGGAATTTGAGGAGGAGTAGATGCATATTTAGTTTTCTGGTTTTTTTTTTTTTGTTCAGGAAAATTCTGTTTTTTTTTTTTTTTTGGACAGGAAAAGGGCCAAACGGTCTTATTAACAGCAGCAGCTTCTCTAAGGATGGGCACAACATTCTGACAAAAATGGGAAGCCCTCCCTCTTCTGTCTCCCCACATCCAAGACCAACAAGTCTGGCTGTTTCTTGCCTACTGAGGAGACCCCAACAGCCCAAGAGGATGCGACTAACCCCCAGTTCATAGTGGTTGCAGCTGCTACACCATAGAGATTCGGTGTAAAAGAGTTGTCTGAGGTACAACTAATTGCCAAAAGCAGAGTCAGCAACCTGCAGTTGAAGCAAATTACTAGCCTGCTGTGGTAGCAAAGGGAGTTTAACTTTTTGTTTTTGTGACTGGAAGAGGGACTGATCATGAGACTGACAATTTGTTCCACAGTCACGCTATAAACGGTGCTTCTTCCCACGGGAAAACAAGCAGCCAAAGCAGGTAAAAATTTAAAGTCGCTTTTTTCACAGAAAAAAACTGTAAAAAGCACTTTAAAACAACAATTTATCCACAGAAAAAGTGTTGTTGAATACATCAAACAAGTTTTAAACTGAAAGGAAAAAAAGAGTGCTCTTATTTAAAAGTACAACACAGTCTCATGACAGACCTTTAAAATACAAACTCCCAAGTTTTTAAATAACTTTCCTGAGCAGGAAAGTGTTATCAAACAAAGCAGTTTTTTTTTTAATGGAGGGTTTTTTTTCCCTAAAAGGAACTTGTCTACCCAGCAAAGGAAAAGCACAAGCTGACTGTCTATCCTTGAAAGACTTACAGGAGCGGACTCTTCAGAGGCAGGAAAACTCTGCAGGGCTTGGTTTCCAAACTTGTGTTTTTAGTCAGCTCAGCTCAAGCTGACTGATGGTTTGGTCACATGGAAGGTGCGCTGAAGCTTTGGAGGCTGGCTGCCTGTTATATCATTGGCAAGATATATTCTATATAGCTAAGGCTACTGCATCACTGATCATTCATACATTTACTGTTATAGTAAGGTTACCTACACAACTGTACTTATAGGTTCATAGGATGATGCTAGGCTATTGGCCGGGAGGACCTTATAAGCCTAGCCAATAATTTTGCCTATGTTTCCACAAAGTCAGCACCTATTTCCTCTGTCCAGCAGGGACACAGGTGGGATCCCAGGGGTGTATTTTCCATTTCCCATCCAATTGTCCAGGTTTCCCTAAAAGAAAGCTAGAGAGGTACTGTGCTTAACATGGTGAGGGAGTCTATTCCACACTTACTGCATTATCTATGTAAATTATTGAATCATGTCTTTTTTACTCTTCTTGAAAAATTCACCTTTCAGCCTTTTCTGCATGTTTGGCCTTAGAGCTCCCCTTTCTTCCTTATTATAGCTTAAACATTTTTGAAAGGGGTTTTGCATAATCCGTCCTCCATGAATGCAGGTAACTCCTCCCTGCAATCATGACTACCTTTTAGAAGAGCTCACTTTACTACCCTTCAAATCAGCTCATCAGGCTTGTTGGAAATTCTTGACTTTGAAAACTATTTTGCTTGCTTCTCTGACATTGGTTTGATGGGTATCCAAGTTGCAAGCTTTAGTGGTGATAGAACTCTTTCTCATATTTCATTGAGACAGACTAACTTTAAGAATTAATGTATACTTTATAGGTCCATAGGTTCATAGGTTGGTACTAGGCCCTAGGGCCTATACAAGCCTAGCCATAACAATTCCCTGGATATTTCTTCCCATATTATTTACTTCCCTGGACCCCTGTCTAGCAGGGCGACTGACATAATCCTCGGGGTGAATTTCCTATCTCCCATCCAATCATCAAAGTTCCTTTTAAGCGGGCCAAGGAGGCGCTCTGCTTGACATGTATAGGCAGTCTATTCCAGGGTATGGGGAGTCTCTGGGTCAGGAACCTATCCCTACGGCATGTTTTGTTCATTGTGATGACAAGGTTGAGGGATTGGGATTTCTTTAAGTGGAGCATGTCCAACAGCTCAGGGTTTGACATGGCCTTGTATGTTAAGCAGAGATTGCCTCTGTGTAGACGATATGCCACAGAGTATAGCTGGAGTTTTTTTAGATGGTCAGCATATGGCATCTGCTTTAGGCCTGTGATTCTTTTAGTGAGATATTTCTGTGGCCTTTCCAGCTGTTGCAGATGTCTTGTGAGGTACATACCAAACTGGGCATTATACTCTATAATGGGTCTAATGAGGGATGAGTACAGTGGGACAATGACCTCCTTTTTTCTGGATGAAAAGCCCTTAGTGATGAGGTGTGCCACATAGAAGGATTTCCTGACTGTTGTGGCGATGTGGTTATCGAAAGTGAGATCACTGTCCATCTGTGTCCCTAAGTCTGTCATCACACTTTCGATGTTTAGCGTCCTGCCACCTATGTGGTAATTCATGGGTACATGTTTTTTTCCAAAGGGGATAACTATACATTTCTTGGCATTAAGCTTGAGCCCATGGCTCTGCCACCAGGCATCTGTTTCTGTAAGGCCTTTTTGTAGAATATCCACATCATTTGGGGATTCAATAATGGCTCCCAGTTTGCACTCATCTGCAAACTTTGTTAGCCAGAGTCCCTTAGTGTTGGCCTGTACTTCAGAGAAGTAGATGCCAAACAAGAGTGGTCCCAGGACTGAACCCTGAGGTACTCCACTTGTCACTTGTCTGGAGCTGGATTTGGAGTTGGCTACTTTTACAGTCTGGGTTCTGTCAGTAAACCATTTGGCAACTCATCAAGTGACGTAGGGATTTATGCCCAGCTTAGTAAGTTTATCTATGATTCCAGAGTGGGGGATGGTGTCCAAGGCCTTGGCGAGGACCAGAAAGGCTGTGTGGACCACCTTACCCTTGTCCACAGCTCTGGAGACTGATTCAAAGAATTCAGTCAGATTCAGGAGACAAGATCGGCCCTTCACAAACCCAAACTGGGTGGGGTCCAGTGTTTCAAGGTTGCCAGTGTCTTTGTTTATAAGTTCCATGATAATGCGTTCCATGCCCTTGCAGATCAGGCTTGTCAGACTGATGGGACAGTAGTTCCCGGGATCCAAGGCGGATCCTCCCTTGTGGAGCGGGATAACTGTAGCTGTGCACCACTCAGTGGTATCTTAGGCCTTCCTCTTTTCCTGTTACCTGGCAGCTTCATCCTTAGCATCTTTTTCCTAATATACTCTGCATCCCTCCTCAGCACATGTCCAAACCAACATAATCTTGCCTCTCTGGCTTTGTCTCCAAACCTTCCAACCTGGGCTGACCCTCTAATATACTTATTCCTAATCCTGTCCATCCTCATCACACCCAGTGCAAATCTTAACATCTTCAACTCTGCCACATCAAGCTCTGACTCCTGCCTTTTTGTCAATGCCACTGTCTCCAACCCATATAACATAGCTGGTCTCACTACCCTCTTGTAGACCTTCCCTTTCACTCTTACTGGTACTCGTCTGTCACAAATCACTCCTGACACACCCACTCCATCCTGCCTGTACTCTCTTCTTCACCTCTCTTCCACACTCACCATTACTCTGAGCTGTTGATCCCAAGTATTTAAACTCATCCACCTTCACCACCTCTACTCCCTGCATTCTCACCATTCCTCTATCCTCCCTCTCATTCACACACATATATTCTGTCTTAGTCCTGCTGCCCTTCATTCCTCTTCTCTCTCTAGAGCATATCTCCACCTCCTCCTCACTACAGATCACAATGTCATCTGCAAACATCATAGTCCACGGGGACTCCTGTCTGATCTCGTCTGTCAACCTGTCCATCACCATTGCAAATAAGAAAGGGCTCAGAGCTGATCCTTGATGTAATCCCACCTCCACCTTAAACGCATCCATCACTCCCACCGCAGACCTCAGTGCTGTCACACTACCCTTGTACATATCCTGTACCACTCTTACATATTTCTTTGACACTCCTGACTTCCTCATACAATACCACAACTCCTCTCTAGGCACCCTGTCATATGCTTTCTCTAAATCCAAAAAGACACAATGCAACTCCCTAGTGACCTTCTCTGTACTTCTCCATCAACACTCTCAGAGCAAACATCACATCTGTAGTGCTCTTTCCTAGCATGAAACCATATTGCTGATCACTAATCATCACCTCCCTTCTTAACCTAGCTTCCTGTACTCTTTCCCATAACTCCATGCTGTGACTGATCAATTTAATCCCTCTGTAGTTACTACAGCTTTGCACATCATCCTTATTCTTAAAAATCGGTACCAAAACACTTTTTCTCCATTCCTCAGGCATCCTCTCACTTTCCAGGATTTCATTAAACAATCTAATTAAAAACTCCACTGCCATTTCACCTAAACACCTTCATGCTTCCACAGGTATGTCATCTGGACCAACAGCCTTTCCGTTCTTCATCCTCTTCATAGCTATCTTTACTTCCTCCTTGCTAATCCACTGCATTTCATGATTCACTATCCGCACATCATCCAACCTTCTCTCCCTCTCATTCTCTTCATTCATCAGCCCCTCAAAGTACTCTTTCCATATGCTCAACACACACTCCTCGCTTGTGAGTATGTTTCCCTCATTATCCTTTATCACCCTTACCTGCTGCACATCTTTACTAGCTCGGTCCCTCAGTCTAGCCAACAGGTCCTTTTCTCCCTCCGTAGTGTCCAACCTTTTATACAACTCTTCATACGCCTTATCCTTCGCCACCTCTCTCTTTGCCATGCACCTCATCTCCTTATACTCCTGTCTACTTTCTTCATCTCTCTGACAATCCCACTTCTTCTTCACCCACCTCTTTCACTGTATACTCTCCTGTACTTCCTCATTCCACCACCATGTCTCCTTGTCCTCCTTCCTCTTTCCACAAAAGCAATAAAATAAATAACTAAATACAACTGTGATGCATTGCTCACCAACCTTTATTTTATATAACATTTGTTTACCATGATAGTCTGAATGGGTTAGAGAACCTATTTTCAGCTGAGGTCTGGGGAGAAAAGTTCCACACATAGAAATGCATACAGTACAGATATATTAAAGTTGTTACATATGTAAAGTATAATAGAATATATATTAGTGACAGGAACAAAATGAGAAGGATTAAAATCTAATGTAAATCTACAGGATAGTTAAGGTACTCAGAAATGATATGCTGATAATTTGATAGCACATATTACAAAGAGTTTTATTGAAACTGAATTGTAGTTTATATACCACTTTTCAAAATGTGGCCCTGCCCCAGACAGTATGTGTTTCTAAAGACCATACCATATTAGTACTGCTAATAATGCAAAGTAGTTTGCTCTGCCATTTCAATTATATACCTGGCTAATGGATGGCTGCAATCACTAAGTCAGTATAACAAAAAATAATTAAAAAAAAAAAAAGCAAGCTTAAAAGGTACTTTGTTACATGGTTGATGCATGTCTGGATATAGTTTTGTCATTTTCTTTAATGGTTGGTGTTAAGGAAATTAACATTACAAGTTATCAAAACCATTTTAAAATGGGTAGGAAAATGAGATCATTTAATTATCTGGTGCATTACTGAACTGCAAAACATTATAACCTCCTAAGCACCTTATTTTCTTCACAGTGTTGCAGGAAACTAGAAAGATAGTTTATAAAAGAGTGTCTTTGAGGGGTTAAATTAAAACTTTTTCTCAATTTCTGTTTTTGCAACTGGAGCAATATTTGGATGAACTGCAAGTATGAACTGCAGAATAGAGTAAAATATAACAGATAAACTCGTTAGTCTTTATTTTTCATTACACCTGGAACCCCATTGTTAATATGTTATAGTTTGCAACAGCTATGTTTCTAAATGATATATTTTCCATATATTCAGATTTAGTCAGATTTGCAACAGCTATGTTTCTAAATGATATATTTTCCATATATTCAGATTCCTTCCAGTTCCATTACTTATTTTTTAATAATGTGGTACAATTGCTCTCTTTCAGGTATGCACTAGGGGATGTTCGCCGGCCACTATATGAAACTGCAGTATTGGTAGATGACATAGTGCACACTCAGGTGATTAATATGGTAAGAACATTCAAGACTGAATATAATTTGCATTTTAAATCATAACTGAAAGTTTACATTACTGTGGATTTTCAGGCCTAAGTTAGAGAAGCTTTAGAGTAGTTTTGATGCACTACTTTTTGTCTGGATGATCACTCTTTAAAAAATTGTTCCTAAAGCGTCTTTCCTTTAATAGCATCATGCATTTTAGTGAAGTAATTGTGTGTTATATCTTGGAGAAAAATTACTGGTCCCCAAAGTTTGCTACATCTTATACAAAATGCTCTCTGTGGGAATTTGAAAATGCACTTTTTTTGGTTTCCTCTTGTATTTATTATAAATCTGTATACTGTACCCTAAGGTGATTTATGTCCATTTTCTCTGTTCAGTGAAAAACAATATAAATTGCAAGATGTCAGCTTTCAGAAGTAGAGATTTGCATTACGTGAAGTGATAGACTGTGAGCCATTAAGGATGGGGTATTATGTAGTGAATGTGTTGATCTTTATACATGTGGATCACTGTTGCAGTCATAAATTCAGGGAACTCCACTGCAGGCTGAGGGACAATATCTGGCTAGATTTTGAGATCTGAGCACCCTTCTGCCTGGGCCCAGGCTGATCTTGCCTTACCTAAGACATATTCACATACCTTGGTATTATAGTGACTTCTGCCAGTACTATCTTTAGTTCTTTCTTACCAAGTTCATTGATGTGTATTGGGCCATACGATACAGAGCATCTCTTCTTAAGTCTGTCATTTTACGCTTCGACTGAAAAACAGAGCAGATGAGTATCCCATTGGGGACCCTTCTACCTCTGTTTTCCATAGTCTTTGTTATTTGGGCTGGCAGTGAAAAGTTTACATCGATGTCTGTGAGGTGCATCTAGCATGGAGGTGTTGGGCATAGCAGTGCCTGCTAAACTAATTTGTTGTGCTTGTAGAGTTCAAATACAAATCCCTTATAAAGACATTCAAGATCATATATCTCTATTTAGGTTAGATCTTGATGTCAGCAATTGCAGTGTTTGTCAGGAGATTCAGACCGAAGATTATTGGAGTCATATGTAAGACTTTTCTCACCTAGCTGCGTAAAAATAAACTAATGGTCATTTTAGATAAGTCCTCCATGTCGTCAGACTCACATGCTAGCTACATGGACTCCTTTTAAAAAAGGATAAGCATACAGATAAGACAAGTGGGACCAAGGGACCAAATTACTTCTTTCATGTTCCTAGGTTCGATGGCGGGAGCTCTGTGGAAGCATTTGGCAAGCTGCTGGCTCTGGTATCTGTTACAAGCAAGACATCTGGCTATGCACTTTTGGAAGCCACCATGCCTTCAGCCCCTAGCATGTCCTGCTGGACCAAGCAATTACCAAAGAATGTGACTGAATCTGAACCAGATGACTGCTCAGGATCCCTAATTGATTATTACCATATTAAGGCAATCTCCTGTAGATGATAGTCTATGGCATTGAGGAGCAGTGGCTCCTCTCTCAAGGTTTCCAACTCTCTAATGGCTGCCATGGTCAGAAGATCTCTGAGGTCTGTACAGAAGTGGAACTGCCAATTGCTAGAATGTCAGTCCCTGGCCTGTCCCATCCTCCCATGCTCCCTCCCAAGACCAAGCAAATCTGCTTAATTATGTGTTGCAGAGGGATGGAGCCCCAACCCAGGTGATCTTGATTCAGTTAGAGGCCACATCACTAGAGGAGCCAGGCTCTAGAAGGAGAGTAATGAAGGAACATGTTTTTCTCACCTCTCCTGGAGTCAGAGGGTTTAGTGCACTCAGCAGCACACATGGTAGGCATAATTTTATTAGTGGAGACAGAGGAAGCCACCTGCGATGCTTCAGCATTGGTGTTTGGGGATACTTGATGGCAGCATTCCTTGTAGCAGAGTAGGAATGTCCATTGCAGGACTCTTCGGCTCAGCAGAGTATAGGCAGGAATGTAGGGTTGCAAAAATAATCAAAACACTTGAACCACACCGGATGACCATAAATGATGGCCTGTCTCTGCCAACACTTGCCATTGCTGAAGAGGAAGCACATGAGCCAATTTGCTGACAGAGGCTGACGACTTACAGGTAATTGGGCCAAATTAGTAAAAAAAAAAGAAGTCCTTGAGCAAGCTTAACTTTTTTTCTGCAGGGTCTAAAACCTGATCCAGTTCAGCCATCTTTGTCTGTCCTAAAGAAAAAATGGACTAGGATTCTTCAGATATGGAGGAACTGGATTGCAAATCATTTCTCCCCCTACTGTGACAGAAAGAGCAAGGACAGTCTTGCCACAACACCCCCAGATAACTTCTGTGGGGTTACCCTTTACTTAAGAAAACATTTCTTGTGTCGGAAACACTAGGCCTCAGCCTGCCAAAAAAGAGTCATGGAACTTCTAAAGCTGGACCCACCCAGACCAGTAGGTCTCCTGGATGTTTTTAATACTGCCTTTCTGGATCCAATCTCCCAAACTTTCCCCACCCCCAAGAGTTCTGTTTTCGAAGAATACAAGGCCCTCATACGTACATAGGTAGTTACTATGTATGCAGTCCAAGAGAGCATTAAGAAGTCTAGCCCAAATTCCCAATCACCCCAAAGCACTGTATGATCGCAATAGAAAATGATGGCTGAGGGAATCGAATCATGCACCTCAAGAAGTAACTCGTTGACATCTCATAATCATCTACAAAATCTGCTCTCCTTCAAATATGAACTTCATTACAGCTAGGTTAGCATGCCCTGAAATGTGGACATAATGCTGCAGATGCAGTATCCAGAGCTACTGCATCACAGACAGCAATCAAGAAACATTTTTGACTGTACTGAAGACCCAGTCCCTGTCTGAGGTTGTGTAAGTGCAACTCCTCAGTGCACCCCTTCAGAAGAACTTGTTCTATGGACTCTTATTCTTTTGTGCTGTAGAAAATGGAGCAGGCGAAGAGGTCCATGGAGACAATAAAACATCTATCCCTTGTTTCCCTCTCCAAAAATAATTTAGAGAATGGGCAAACTGTACATCTGCACCTTGAATGGAGAATGAACGTTCTGCAGCAAGGTATTAATATACAAGTAATGTTAACTGAAAAACAAGTCTGCAGCTTAACGGCAGCATATCAAGCGGCCGTGGAGCTTGGACAGAAAAAACTAATGGCTGACATTACCTTATACTCGCTAAGCAGCAGTTTTTCTGTTTACCGAGTGTAAAAAAAATAAACAGAAAAAAAAATTGTGTGTGTGTTTTTTTGTTTCTCTCTGCGTGTTTGAGTGAATGTGTGTATGAAAGCAGAGGAGACTGTGTGTGTGTGTGTGTGAGAGAGCGATCAAGAGAGAGAGTAAGAACGGTCTTGTTTGCATAGCTCTTAACTGTCCACATCTTTAGAGACCATCCAGAGTTTTGTCTCATAGTTTTTTTCTGTTCTTCATAAAATTTGTGGTTTTCTGAAGTCTTGTGGCAAATCAGTGTGGAGTGAATTCACTAAATTAGTGATGACGAACTTATTACATGTGTGTCAAAGGCGACATGCCACCTTTCACCAACACACGTTACCAAAGAAATCGAATGAACAAAAATACAAAAAATATGTGATCCTGCACTTATTTATTAAAATTCAGCAACATAAAAGTAATTAATTGATGTTAATCAAATCAAATGCAATGTGTGCCATATTTCTTTTTCAGTTCAATTCAAAATTACTGTTCAAAGTAGGTAATTTTTTGGTGTGCTATTTTAAGCCCAGTTATCAGTGTGCATATCCTTTTCTCTATTGTAAGTCACTGATTTTTCTTTTACTTTTATAATACATAGCAGCATACAATTGGACTGTATTTTCTTAAATAAATTTATATGTAAAGAATTGTTTCTCGTTTGTTCAGTGGAGGGGGAGGGGTGACACGCCACCGGAGTCAAGACAGGCATTCTCTGAATTTTTGGTACACTGAGCCCAAACAATTTGCCATCACTGCACTAAGTAATGATAGGCATTTAAGTTTCAGGCTTTATGGCTTTCAGAAAGTACATTGTAATGCAAAATCTTTTATTCTGACAGCTTTCTAAGTTTATAAGTGAAATATTTACAATTCGTCCTTATTTTTGGGGCTCTGTCTCCCCATTATTTTTGGCTTTGGCCCGATTTCATGTGCTAAGGGGTTGAGAGGTATGGCTTTGATCAGAATCAGAATATCCTAGACATAGTAAGACTTTGCTGAGCTTAATTCTGGTGGCTGCCTAAAAAGCAATTACTAGAAAATGGAAATCAAAGTCTAAACCAACTTTACTAGAAGTAGTGAATATAGAAAAAGGGATCTTTAGAAAAGGGTAGGAGCAAATTACATAAAAAAGTGGAATTGTGGAAACAATGCATACAGAATAGTATTTTGGAGGAAGAATGAGGTTTGAGGGAAGGCAGGAATTAAAAGAGCTATGTAATGTTTCACTGACAATGACCGGATAGATTATAAGTGATGTATAATATTTGCATCTGAAAATGTCAGTAGGGTTTGTTTTCATTTATATAAATGTATGATTGGCTATGTCATAAGTGATAATTTAATAAAGATATTTCTTATTTTAAAAAACAAAATCTGATGCGAAAGAGACTTCCAAGATGGATGCACACTGATCAGGAGATTGATTAGAGATCCTCCAGTGTGAAAACATAAACTTTGGAAAACAGTCAGCAAAAGTCATTTATTTGGGTAAAATTCAGTTACTTGTTAGTCTCTACACTGCCTGGAGGTTAGTGTCACATTGTCAGCCTAGCTATGTGGAATTTTAAATAGTTATGTCATTTGTGAATACCAGCATGATGCAATTGCTTGTGTTACCACTATATTAGAACTGTATGTTATGTGTGTATCAAATAGCTGGTACAAAAGTATGTATTGAACAGGATTTGTACAGTACTGAGCTTCAAATGTATCCACAGTGTACCCTACTGGCACATAGAAGATTAACTTGCAAAACCTAGGAATAGTTGAGGTTGTTACTTTATAGCTGGGCCATAAACAAAAGATGTCATCTCTCAGTTTCAGTGCAGTAGGAGATGCAATGTCTAGAACTGGAAGTTTTTTTGTATTGTCTTTACATGTGGAGGAATGCAAATTATTTTACAACTTCTACCATTTGACAAAAGATCTAAGAAGAGCCTTGTTTATGTGTTTTCACAGAGAGATGCTAAATGTTGGTAGTTTCTGACACTGAGGGTTTAGCTTGGGAACTAAAGTCAGGTGACAAAAAGTGGTGTTATCCAAGCTAACCCAGCAGTAATATTTGATATTAATTTAAGAACTCTCTGAGAGAGAGAGAGAGAGACAGAGAGAGAGAGGGAGAGAGAGGGCATTGTGTATCTTGTCTTTGACCTAGAAACATTCACTCACCATATCTGCCTGCATGTTGTTCTGTAAGTAAGTTTTTAGGGCATAGTAACTCTTTTAGATTCAGATAGGAATATAGTAAAGTATAGCTGAGATGTCTTCTTTATTTATTTGAGACTGTCTTGCAATGTTGTTTTAAATATTTCCTGTGATTTTGAACTCTGGTGTAATTGATTACTTACTGAGTATTGTTTTGTCCTTTTATTATTTATTATTAAATATATTAAACCTTTCAATTGTGGCTGGTCTGTTTAGAGATATTTAAGTGCTTAGAGTACTTGCATATCTATTTGATGGCACTGTACAGGCCACTCCTAATAACCTGGCACTTGGTCAAACTACCATTTGGATTAATAGTAACATTACACAGTAGGATTGGACACCCTTTGGTGAGGGCCTTAAAGTAGCTGATAAGGGGTTGTGATGGCAGTGGTAACTACCTTATAGTCTCGGCAGAAGAGGGCATAGCTAGTAACGTGTCAGCCTTTCCCAGGTGTGTGCATGTGTGTAAAACAAATCTCCAAGAGTGTATGTTTGTGTCAGCTACTTGGGCAGGGACACGAAGCACAGGTTGGACAGAGACAGTGTTAGAGAACTTGGCTTGGAACCCTGGCTAAGATCTTACCTCTGTAGCTGTGCCAGTGGGGAGTCTTATTGGGGATCTGGAGAAAGAGGAAGAAACCAGCCCCAGACTGACTGTGGTCTCTGTGTGCTCTTAAGGGAAAGTGCACTTTACTGTGCGTGTACTTGTCATCCTAGTGTGCATGTCCCCCATTGTTGCCAATGGTGAGGATTGAGGCTCCTTGATTACTGGGACAGTGCTGGGGCATCACAGTTAGCAAAGAAGAAATCTGGAGAAAACAACTGAAAATCAACTAGAAAAGAAGGAAAACAAATCTGATGAAGAAACAGCCTTGGAGCTATTCAGCAAAAAGCAGTTCAGGTTTCAGCCTTAGTACAGGAGGTGGCTTTCAGTAATTTAGAGGAAAAATAAATGCATTCATAGGTGTTTACAATAAGTGATTCACAGGAGAACTATGCAGTCAAATGACACAATGCTGGAAGGAATACAAGAAGCCTTTTTGTAGCTGTTCAGATGAGATGGTAAAATACAGAAATCAGTGGCTAAATACAAGGCATTTCAAGAAGAAAAGTTTCAAAAATGAGTAGAGCTACAGAAAGAGAGCACACACACACACACAACACCTGAGATTTTGAGTTGTACAAGGGAAACTGGAAGGAACAGATTGCCTTAATTTTATGAGTGCAGCTAAGCAACCAGAGTAATATTTCACAGCAGGATTTGTTAATTGAAAAGGCACATTGTGTATATTCTCCAAATTTAGCCAAGATAAAAAGCTCAGATAAAGTCTCCAAATTTAGCCAAGATAAAAAGCCCAGATAAAGTCATACGAGCAAAAGGAAGTCCTGATGAAACAGTGCTAGAAGAGTTAAGTATTATTAGGTAGGGCCACCAGGAAATTCATGGAAAATGATTCTCTGTACAACAGCAGAAGAGGAACAGGTTTATCCCTGCAGTCAGAGGATGTTGAAAGGCAGATATAAGATTCAAGTTGCTATGTCCAGCTTTCTTTATAATATCTTTTCAGAAGGAGCAAATATTTTCTTGGATGCAGAACAGGTAAAGGAGAAAACAAGTTCTCCCAGAAAAAAAAAAACTGTGAGCCAGTACATCAGAGGGGGATTCTGCTCCACTTTTAGCTGACAGCAGCACAGCCCATAGCCTGAACTTGTCAGTAAAATCTTTTTCAGTGTTCCAAAGGAAAATGATTGAGCAGGAGGAAAAAATATAGTAGCTGACTAGAAAAAAATGATTGAGCAGGAGGAAAAAATATAGTAGCTGACTAGAAAAAAACAAAACAAAACTGGAGTACCTTGGACTTGAACCAGAGACTGGTGTTAGATGTTCAAGATGAAGAATAGGGCCAGCAGGAATCTGAAAGTAGGAGATAAGTGGATAATCCGTTAAGTGGTATTTCCATAAGATGTAGTTTGGGCATGAGAACTGTGATTCTGAAAGAAGTGGAAAAAATGGAAGTTTGTGGATTGTGTTAAACTGTTGAGAGGACTCTAAAATGTAATTCTTACTTTGTCATTAATGTCTAGAAGGATACTCTAAGAAATGAAGACATAGCTAAGTATTTTATTTATTGGTAATATATGTGTAAAAGTTTCTTGAGGTCAGTTGCATTTTGCACTGTAAATTCGTTTTGTACAGTATACAAAGGTATTTTAAATGTGAGGTGGAGGGAGTCGTATCTGCTGTTAATGTCAGTAATGTTAAAGTAGGAATGCTTTTTTCTGACTGAAATGTACTAGGGATTTATACTGTTACAAGTTAACAATGTAAACATCTTTCTTCAAAAGTCTGTCAATGGTGTAAAAGCAATAAATTACTTATAAATCACAAAAATGCATTTCAGCATAGAGTATCTATAATCCTAAAGATTGACATTAATGACCTATAAGGTAACAGCATCCAGAATGCATATGAAGTCAAATATCTGATACTTGTGCCTAACCATCTGTCGCTTCTGTAAAGCATACTGACAGCAATATAAACAAAGTACTAGCTCAACTTATCAGTAAACAAAATACACTTATTTCTAAACTGGTGTACTGCTTACTTCTGCTGGTACTACATCCTTCATGCAACACCTACAAATTACAAGTAGCAGAAAATAACATTTTCCGATTTACCCTTCTAGCAGACTCATGTATCCACCACGGTGACCTAATAGATAGCATCATATGGCTGCCTGCAACAGAAAGGGACATTTTGCTTTCCAGTTGCCTTCTCTGTAAAGTTAGGAGAAGAAAGACAACCTTGTGGATTTGTGGTAATAAGGGTTATTGCCTGTGAAGGAGGATTACATTGGCGTGTATGTATCTTCCACCTAAAATTACTATTTATGAGCATAAGAGAATTATGGGATAGGTAATTAGTGTCCAGCAGGGGATATTATTCATGGGTAGAGTATCTGATATGCAATAGTGAAGTTGTATCAAAGGATAGGTCAACATAACCAGCATTTTTAATCCTTTTTGTTTTATCAGTTTATAACGGTTTAAACTGAGAATGCAATTTGCTGGAGGGTGGTATCCATGCCTAGGCAGTACTTTAGATTGGTTTTATAATAAAGAAAAATAACTGTAGTGTAAAAGTGAGAGATTAAGGCATAATTTTTTTTAAAAATGGACATGATTTTGCTTTTCTATTACAGTTTACTGCACTTATCTTTACATTTTTGGACATGATTTTTCTTTTTCACTACAGTTTACTGAACTTTTGTTTACATTTTTTTATTAGATTTGGTATCTTTTATTAGATGTAATTAAATCATAGCTGTTAAGTCTTTAGAACTAAGTAAAACATGTTTGGCAAGGCAGTGTTCTAGACCACACTTCCAATAGTGATCCATCCCCCACCGATGGCACTAACCCTGAGGATGGACATATCTTGAACAACACCCTCTCTCTGAACATTTGAAATAAGTGCATCTTGTTACAAGCTTTAACACATTATCCAAGCAGTGCTTATCTGCCTGTAAAGTATTTGCAAATAGAGATATCTTTAGACAAGAAGCAGCTTTGAGAGCCCTGCTTTCATTTTTAACCACCTTTCTCTTGTGTGATACTGCAAAGGATCTTTCCACCACTATAATCTTTTGGAGAATATGGTGCTTCAACAAGGACACTGCTGTTTTTTTCCTGTAAGCCATTAGTTTTTAGACTGGTAAGGTTTTTCACTGAGGTTTTGTATAATGAAACACAAGCAAACTCTGATCCAGATCCCTAATGATATTTCTGCTTTTTTAAACATCTTATTTAAATCATTATAATTTAAGCTGTAACACGACTTTACATGCATTAATAGAAAAAAAATAAACCGTAATAACAGTTTTTTCTGCCATGCTATATGCTTATTTTTGCAGGTCTCATTCGTGCCTGCATTATAGAAATTGCTCATTTCCCTGCCTTCTGTTAAATCTCACTCCTCCTCTTCCTGAATTTCCATGTATTCTTCCTACAAATTCAACTTATATGCATAAAATTGTCTCCATGTTCTAAAGATATCACCTCCAGTTTTTTTTTTATTTAATTTACAATGTCAAAAAATGTGTTAAATTTGGTATAGACTTTGATTTCAGTTTTCTTGTTATTGTAGTTTTGGCTGCCAATAGCGCTAGACTTAGAAGGACCTTACTATGTCTAGGGAAAGCAGATCATATAACCCAGCTACAGAAAGTAATTTCATTGGGTGCAATAATTTGTTCCTACAAAATTTACATCAAAGTACTTTATAGGGATTTTTTTTTAATATATCATCTCATTATTTCCCCACAAACATGTTCCCACTTAATTCCCTCTTCCTTGTCAAATCTCCAACATTTGCTATATACCTGAGGAAAATTTCTCTGAAGTTTACTTTGGGTATAACATATATATATATAGATATTTCCATGCTAACATGCTAAACCTTCTGCACTTTGTTTTAGACTAGGCAGCCTTAGAGATTTCCTTGTGTTGTTCCTTTGTAAATTGCCTTTCCATTTTCTTTTCCCAATCTTTTCTAACCTCCTCTGATTCATATATTTATTGTGCAGTATTTTATACATCCTACTAATTGTCTTTTTTATCAGTAGCGTCTGTTGTACACTCATCTAGAAATTCTGCCAGAGCTGGTCTTTCATTGCCCTATCCCTCTGCATGTACTCTATTATCGATCCCTGATCAGGAATACAGTCTCTAAACTTAAGTCCAAACTGCTGCTTAGTCTCATCCTTTCTGTCCCAAACCTATTTGCTGTTAGTGCCTTAGTCCCTTTGCTGATTTTCTTCAGTAAATCAAAGCCCCCTCTTGTCTATTTTCTATACCTTTATTTGCATACTTCCCTATTAGTAAACTCCACTTTCTTTATTCTTACCCATACTTCATTCTTATATTACTCTCTGCTAATGAATGAGTATAGTATTATGTATGGTGATGGTTATTCTCCTTAAGAACTTGCATTGACTAACTTGGTCTCTTGCTGTCTCAGACCCCTCCCCTATCCCTTTTCATCATCATCCTTTTCCACAAACGTTTTACTTATATTATGCTTGTTTATAGGTTTTTAGTAGGCAAGCAGTCTCAAAGACCATTAATGAGCCTAGCCCAAATTCCCACTTGCCCCAAAGCACTGACTGGTAAAGTGTCTTGTTTAAGTCCACACAGTAGGCTATTGAAGGTTGAGGGAACTGAGCCCTGTAACCCTGGAAGTAACTCATAGTCTTAATCCTGGGCACCAACTGTATATGAACCTCATCTGTATAGTTGTAAAGTACCCACTAAAATCAGGGAACCCTAAACACCTACGCCACCTTATTCTAAGGGGCAAATCAATGTATTCCGCTCAACTGTTAATCTATTCCCATCCCAAATAAATTCTTTGAACTTCTTTTATCTGCAGCTTCCTTTCTGGTTAACAAAAGTGCATCTGACCTACACTAAAGGGACTATAACAACATTTTCAATGCTTGTATCATACTATCTATATCCATAATGAGAAGCGTCCCTTTACTTAATTTTTGTGCTAGATTTTGTTTATCCTTGGCTGCAATAACAGAGTCCTTTCTAATTCATGCACCTAAATACTTCATCTTATGTTCCTAAAAGTGTGGGTATTGCTAATTGAATTTGCATGTCTGTATACAATTTACAGCTATGCAGCTTATTTTATCTTCATTTATTTTGTGTCCAGAAAAGACCTGAAACTGTTTCAAAATGTTCCACAACACCAAAATGTCCTTTTCTGAATTTCTCAAGTACATAGTAATATCATCTGCAAATATAACTAACTTTTCTTGATTACCAAACCAATTGTATCACTGAATGTGTGAATCCCTTAACTTTGTTGGCTAATAAAGCAAACGGCAAAGGGGAAAGAAGGCATCCCTGTCAGATTTTATATTTAAACATATGTTGTCAGAGAGGAACCCTGTCACCTCAATTCTCGTTGTTGACCATTTATCTATCCTGCTTGTTAGCTCTATATTTCTGTCAAAGAATTCAAATGCTGTCATCATCCTACATATAAAATCCCAACTGATGCTATTAAATGCTTTCTCTATATCAAGAACCACCAGCAGTAGTAACATGTTCTTACATTTTGATCCCGCAATAATTGTATTAATGTTGCCAAACATTTGCTTCCCCATCCAAAAAAAACCACACTGATCCATGTATATATATATATATATATATATATATATATATATATATATATGTATGTCTGTCCACTTTTACATCTTGAAAGCACATAATCTTGAAATTCAAAATACTAAAGTCAAAATCTTGAACATTCAAAATAATGAAAACTCAAAATACTGAATTTCATAATATTGAAAAAAACTACAGGATACTAACACTTACTATACTCCAGCAGAAGTACATAGAGAAACAAATAAAAGACAAAGCATATTAGTTTACTCCAACTATTATGGCAATAATATCAAAATGTCCTTTTCATTTATGATATTTCACATATCAACTCTGAGATCGCACTTTACTACACTAAGATGAGTTATGTTGTTGTATAGCAAATTAAACATGACAAAGGTTATAACAGGCAGTCATGAAGCACATTATCATATTTGGGCAGCGCAGTGGTGCAGCAGTTAACGCTGTTGCCTCACAGCAAGAGGCTCTCCGGTTCGATTCTCGACTGGGGTGCCTTCTGTGTGGAGTTTGCATGTTCTCCCTGCGTTCGCGTGGGTTTCCTCCAGGTACTCCGGTTTCCTACCTCATTCTAAAGACATGCTTCTGGAGCATTTTTCCCTGGGCCTCTGCTGAAAACAGGATCTGTGGAACCTAGTCGGACTTTCCCGGTCAACAAATGTTAAATAAATAAATAAATAAACATTTCTGCAAGATGAAAAGCCCAAAACCATGAATACCCAAATGGCAATCTTTTTCTCAGGTTAAGTAAACACTTACCTAATGTGCCCTTTTCTCCACTGTAGTGCAATCTCTGAGTTGGTATATATATATATATATATATATATATATATATATATATATATATATATATATATATAGTTAGGGGGTAGGTTTTATTTACAAAGGTCTGTGTTTTGTTTAAGATTGGGTAAGTGTTTGCTAACTCTTGTGAAAAATTCACAGTTTGGGTATTCAAGGTTTCGTGATTTTCATCTCGCGAAAATGAGTTTTAATTATATGGGATTTCGAGGTTTAGAAGTAAAACCATATATATATATATATAAAATTTCATAACACCTTTGCCATTCTCTTAGCTAATATAGATGTATGCAGTTATAATCTTGGTTTGAAATTGAAATGGGTCTATATGAAGACTGATCTACAGAGTCTTTACCCTCTATTGGTAATACAACCATCCACACTTGGTACTCCCTCTCCCCTTTCAAGATACTGTTAACAAAACCTTGCAGGTATTTATGATTTTTTTCCTTTCTGGCTTCCAGATTTCCACATTAATACTGTCTGTACCTAGAGGCTTCCAAGATGATTAATTATATTTCACTGTTTTTATTTAATCCCTTCCTATCTTAGCTATTAATTGTTGAGTATCTTCCTCTAACATTGGGAAAAAGTCTTCCATAAATATTTTCATTCATGCCTTTTCTTGGCTTTCTCAGTATTCTTTCTCCTTCATACAGATGTTCATAGTTACCAGAATATCTGTAGCACCTTTATAGCTGGTTATGTTTCTTGTCGCAGGCTGCTTAAGTTTTGCTACAACTTTCTCTACTTTCTTTTGCTTAAGTAGTAGTTGTGCTAAAAGTTTTTGTGCTCTAGAGCTGTTATCAAAAATCAGTTGCATAACAGCAACCTTTCTTAACTCGTGCATAATATCCAAATACTCTTATTTTGCTTTAAGTATTCTGCATTTGAACCTCTTTTTTCTCTGTGAAATTCCCCTTCTTCTGCAATATCTTAACCGTTGTCAGTCCCACTAAGTAATTTGTATTTATTTTGCATATCTTTCTTTTACTGTGTTTTTAAACTATTTCTGAATGTATTCTGTTTACTAATTCTGGCCTTCTTGCATAATAATAACAATACATCATTTCTTCCTTATCCTTAATAGTCCACTTGGGCAACTTTATGGCACTTTTTTGGCCTATTAGTTTTTGTGTTTTTTATGGACTACTTTTTCCTTTTACCATGGGGGCAGGGGCACATCTTCCCAATGAGCCTGGTCTAACTACTCTGCCTTTTTTTCCAGTTCTTGCACCAGTGTGTATACCAGGATTGAGATCTTTTTTTTTTTTTTTTTTTATCCTGGGACCTGTGCACTCAGCTATCTTTTTTATTTTTTAATCTGTCTTTCATCATGGTATATAAAATATAGGCTGTATGTATCAGTGTTGTCTTGCAGAAATTTTTGTAAAAATGTGGTCCACAGCATGAAGGTACACACCAACACAGGGTGAATTTAGTTCCAGCAGTACTACTCTCCCTTTCTTGTTGATTTCATCTCTACATTTGGTTTCACTATTCAGTGTGACCTAGTCATTCTGTCTTGGGGAATAATTTGCAAATTATGTCTGAAATCCTGCTACTGAATTCACATTTTCCATTCCAAATATTCTCATCTACATCTTCAGAAATTTACCCTCTTTTGTTTTCTTTTCCCTTCTTGAGCCCTCTCAATAATATTAACATATTGTACCAATTGTGTTTTGGATTATCTACCTTCTGTAATTTCTCTGTTTGTGAATTTGGTCTGTTTTATTTTTGGGTGAATTTCTTCACCTGGGCTGTGCCTGCAAATGACCTGTTGTGATCAGTGTAGTACCCTGGTAAACTAAATAAATCGATAGATATATCCTCACTGTTTGCAGTGCAGACTCCAGTTCCCACCCTTAAATAATTGTCTCTGCTGAAAACTTATTTCCCCCTAAATTCTTCAAAGCCCCATAACAGTAGTCTTAGGTGGAATGTAAATACCTGTCGGAATCCTCCTTCCCTGCTAATGGCTCCTTACTGCCACACACCTACCTTTATTGTATTTTTCCTCTTCTTTCACTGTTGGAGCCTCTCTTACAATCAGGATTATTTTTCCTGTTTTCCTTTTGTTCTTAATATTCTGCTAACTGTATGCCCTGCAGCCATTCTGATAAAAAGCTATTATCCCCACAGTATACATATGACATTTCGTTTGAATATACAATTCCACCTTGCTGTTTACTTGCATATGCTAATGTCTGACAGGCTGGTCTTGTATGCACTTGCTTCTTCTTCTGTCTATGTGAACTCACATTGAATGCGCAGAATCTTTTGACGTCAGTAAAAGAAAAAAAAAACACTAGAGACAAAACATTAAATACAGTTTTAAACCATGTGACTCTGACATTGTCATTTCACCAGAAAGAAAGTGCTCCTGAAAAGGGGCAATTGTCCAGTCAGCTGTCCTAAGCTGTTTGCAACAGTTACACATTTGTCTTTTGAATTCTTGCATCTTCCACATAGCTACTAATTTGTGCTTTTCTTTATGCTATTTGACTACAAAATCCCAGCATGCCTAGTGTAGTTTTTTTGAAAATGCATCTGTTAACCCATCAATGAGCTTCAAAACAGGATAGAAGTTTACTGTGGCTCTTGCTGTTTTCAATGTGAGTATTTTGTTTTGTTCGTCAAATGATTGTTTGTGGTTTTGCTGTAAAATTTTTAATACAAGTTTTAAAGTAAATCCAAATCCGATCATTGTAAAAGTAAAGAAAACCGTATGCACACTGATAGGTTTGAACAGTTTTTCATGGTAAATGAGGAGAGATGGCCAAGTAATGGGAAAATGGTATGGCTACGGGGGGAGGGGGGGGTCCCAGTCCATTACTCTGCTTATGGCCCCATTTGACCATGATCTAGCTCTGTACACTCAGTTAGCAACTACATGATTTTAGATTTTCCAAAAGAGTTTGGTTGGATAGAGTTCCATAGCTTTGCTACTTACACACAATATAGAGAATCTCATTGCCGATTGTTGGTTTTGTTACCTGCAGGAGATTGAGTTTGTGACCTTAGGTTTCTATACGGTGTATATCTTTCAACCAAACTGGAGATATGTGGGCATAAGTATTGTGTATAATGTACAATTATGAGTTAAGTGAATGTCACATTTTGTGGTAGCTCTAGCCATTTTATTTGCTGAAGGCTTTATAATTATATTAATATCACTGGCACATACAGCAATCACAGATAAAACTCCCCTACCTCACATTTAAAATTCCTCTGGCTGCATACTATACAGAACTACTTTACAATATAACATGCAGTTTAAATCATTAATTTTTATGCAAGTATTAGAACAAAAACTGTTTTACCTAAAGTTGCTTTTTTAGTGTCTTCATTGGCTTTCCAGACATTAATGACATAAAGTAGGGTTTATGCCTTACAGTTCCACAGCTGTTTAAACAGAGTAAATAAATGTCCAGTCTGTGTCAGCCCCTTCTTTCAGAAGTGCAGATCACATGTCCAAACTGTATTAAATAGGATTAATGTTTCACAGTTCTTCTGTTTACTCAGTAATTTTCTATTGTTGTTGTTCATCCTCTTGATCATCTCAGTCTCCCAATGGTGGACTCTGTTTCAAGTCCAATATAATCCTAATTCTTCTGGCCAGCTCCTGGACTTCTTTTCATGTTAATCAAACATTTCTTATAGAGCAATGGAAACAGATTCACTTGCAAATTGTCTCTATGGGCTTTGTTGTTGTTAGATGCTTGAGAAGCAGAATCCCCTTCAGCTTTCTACCTACTCTTTGTTGGCTTAACTTTATTTTTTATTTCTTCCTTAATCCGTTTTGCATCCAAAACCGTCTTTAATCCTCCAGGAAGAAATGTTTTAAAGATAGCTGAATATAGCAGCTTGAATGCCACACCAACCTGTTGACATTCCCTGATTGCCAGGATATCATTGCTTCTCTTCTGCCTGGTGTACAGTGCAAAATTATTTTCAACAAACACTCCGGCACCCCCATTTATAGTACTTTTCCCTTCTGCCACAATTTTGTCAGGAACAGCTCTTTATGCTGGTATAAATGCGTATTTATGAATGCATATCTTAGCTGATTTTTTATAGTCAGATTTGGAACAAATACACAATGTGCCCTCTCAGTTAACAAGTCCTGGTGTGGAACAAGATTCCAGTTGTTTATTTGTAGTTTCATAAAATTAATAAAGTTCATTCTTTCCAGTTTTTCTGGTATAGCGGAAATCTCGTTTTCCCTGCATATTGTCTTCTAGCTTTTTTTTTTAAACATTTATTCTGTTTCATGTTCAGCTAGTCCTTCCTTCATTTCAGCATATTATTTCTGCAGTTTTTTCAACTTATCTGAATAGCTACTTAAACAACTTCTGGTTTTCCATCCTCCTGTCATTTGGTCTTATATTTTTCCAGTGTCTTACTTTAACACCTCTGAATGCATTGCATTTATTTTTTCCTGTAAACTACCAGTAGCAATCCCTTGCACTAAAATTGAAATTTGAACTGCTTTTTGCTGAACAACTATGAGGTTCATCCCAAGCAGAACCTTTTTTCTCCTATTTTTGGTTAATGTTTGCTTATTTTTCTCTGAATCTAAATTTCTTTGCTGTCATTACTAGCTAATAGTTGAATTTTACCTGTATTGATAACTTTTACTGGCTTTTTTAAAAAAAAATCTCATTTTTCACACTGGTAGAACTCTAATCAGCCTGTTGCTCAATCTTGGAAATGTCTCCTAATGATATTCCTGTGAGGCTAAAATACTGGAACACTATGAGGAATAGCATTTTTTTTGCATCAAGTTCATAGAGGAAATTAACAAGAAAAATATATTACAACAGAGCTAGTAAATGATGCTGAAGAACAGTGGTATGAATTGTCTTTATAATTTGAAGATTCAGACATTAGGACACCAGTGCCTATATTGGTGGAAGAGGAGTCCATGCCATCTGTCTAACAATAGACTGTAACTGAAAAAAATCCAAAGTTGCTAGATCTGCAAGTAAGCCAGATAAACTTTAAAAAGGCACAGTGGGAAGACTGCAGTTTCAGCAGAGCAAGTGAAAATAGTTGTATGGGAAGAAACTAGCTGAACAAGCTATCCCCACTTCCTTCCCAAATACAAAATTATTTATAATGCAGACTAAGTAAGGAAAGAGGAGAAGTATGGTGACTGTTAATGCCTAAATTTCTTAAAAAGCTAGTGATGAGGCTAACACATGATCTTGGACTGGGAGGATACCTAGGAAACGGTGAATCTGGCGATGTTTTACTGGCCAGGAAAAACAAAAGAAATTGGGAATTGTTGTGCTGCATACATACCTTGAATGCCAGAAAACAGCCCCTCCTTTGATTCCAGTGGCTATTACAGGCACGTCTTTAAAGCTTAATGCTGTGGGCATATTGGACCACTGATAAAATCCAGCAATGAATTTCAATTTATTTTAGTTATTTTGGAATACGTGTTTAAGTAATCTGATGCCTTACTGGTACACATGGCTAATGTTAAATCTGTAGCTAAGGAATTAGCCCTACCGTATTCCAGAGAAGGATTATCTAAGGAAATGCTTCCTGACCAAGGGACTCCATCTCTGCCCATAATAATACAGTAACTGTGCCAATGCTTTAAGGTTATGCAGTTAAAACTTCAATGTACCATTTACAGACAGTGGATTAGTAGAATATTTTTTACCAAACATTAACTTATTAGCATTTATGTGGTGTAGAATGTCACATCTCTAGCAGTCTACACTCATCCTCGCAATCCAGAGCATTTTCTGAAAAATCAACTTAAAAACATAAGACAAACAAATGTGAACAATAAAGTATATTAAAACTATACAAACAGCAATGTCATCAGTAAAACAAATCTTTACAGTGGTAATAGTCAGTGCAGTAGGTCTTTTCTTAAACACTATAATAGATAATAATACACAATAACCCCCAAGTTATATTTTTGCTAAATATTCACAAATTGTTGTCTTGGGAACAGTACAACGTAGACATAGATTGTTGAAATACTTTTAAGATATAAGTTTTCACACGGTAGCAATGAATTTGTCTCTGTGTGCAGGTTTATTCAGATATTTACAGTAATATGAAAACATATGCTTAATTGTATAATTGTAGTATAAATAACATTGAATATCTCTAAAAATGTCCAATTTACATTGCAGATATCACTGACAGTTTTCTTCAATGACATCTAAAGTTTCACCTGACACCATGCAATAGTTTATAAGTCTCTTGTTTTTTGAAGTATTAAGTACATGGAAATATTGCTTATTTTCATAATTACTAATACATAACTTGCAATATTTGCAGTGTAGTGTGATGTAAGTGGAGACTGATATTGTCCTGCCTTCTGCCATGGAGTTTCACACCTCACCATTCAGTAGCATGTAGGTCTCTCAGTTATGAAAATATAAACATAAATATCGAAATGTGAATAATGTGTGGCAAACGGTGATTAACCTCTCCACTGCAGAGCATCCTAGACTAGCAATCTTTTTCTCAATTTGTTAATAACTCCTTGCCCTTTCTAATACTATCAATTATTAGTTGATAAGTCACTTAGTTAATGAAGACAGACCCCAAAAAAGGTCTGGGCATTGTGAAGAGCTGTGGATGTTAACCGGATGTATACAGAAACGTGCAGTAAGGTTGAATGAGTTAAAACCCATGCTGAGATGAGTTTCCAAGGATGATGGTAGAAACTGGGACCAGTTAATAGTGTGCCTTCTGTTTGTCATTAGAGAAGTGCCACAAGCCTCAGCAGCTTTCATTCCTTTTGAGTTATGTGGCAGGCATCCTTGTGAACTTTTTATATCTTGCAAGAAAATCATAGTATCAAAAAAAAAACTTTTAAAATTGTTATAGAACACTATACTAGCCTACAAGTTAGGCTGAATGTGGCAAAGTCATTTGAGAACACATGGAATTAGCTTAAGCTACACCACAAGAGGTGTATAATCAGACTTAATAGACCAGGAAATTTCAAAGCTCAAGAAGAAGTGCTATTATTCCTCTTTGCAGAAAATAAGTTTTTGACTAAGTAGTAATGCTTCTCTACTACTAATGAGCCCATCATACTTTGATGACATCACTTCCTTTATACATCCCATTAAGTTACAAACATTAGCAAATAGGAATCTTTTTTCCCAAAACTTCCGATTTTTGTACTTCCTATTTTCAACTGTATTATATTACCACAAATACATTTCCCTAATTTTACTCATTTAGTTTGTATCTCACTTTGAATTACAGCAGTGTCTGTCACTCAAGGCTTTGTTCTCTTATTTGCTCGTGGCTTGTCGTATCTGTTGTCATTTTTACCAATGGAACAGGATTCATGCCAAGCCTACATTTTCCCCAGGTTCAGGTACATTAAGGTTATACACACAAAACTGATAAATCTACCTGGTAGACAGTATATTGTTTGTACACCCTACCTGTAACAAAGACAGTGTACATTTCCTCAACTGAAATAATGTTGTATATATACAGACCACCCTTTTAGTCTCAAAAGAAAATCCATAGAGGTGCAACTATTCTCATCCTGCAAATTACCTATAAGCAGGAGACATTGAGGTGAATCTGGGCCCTGAGACTGGTAGCAGAAGCTACTCTCCAGTCCAAAACCCTTTTTTTGCCAAGTACATGAATGCAGCAAGTCTTGAATGGGGACACTTTGGAACATGAGCTACTCTAAATAAAACCAAAATAATTGTAGTTATTGAAGAATGTTTAAATAACTCCTAGATGCCTACGTTTATACTATAGAACTATGCATGCTTTATATGTATAAGCAACAGTCCATGTACAAGACAGGATTGGAGGTGGAATGTTACTGATATACAGTCATTTAGACTTTCTCCTAAATTAATTGCAAAATGTGATGCCTCATCAAATACAGACCCAAACTGGGTTATTACTAAAGTCTTATTGGGTAGCCCAGCTAAACTACTTATAGCTGTAATATGTATTCCGCCCATTTTCACTATTTCTGAATCAGACAATTGAAAATATTCTACAACATGCTAAACTTGACAAAATAATTATTCAGGATGACTTGAATATGGATAGGAGGGACCAATACAGTGAATATTTAGCCATACTAGCAGCATCCCTTAATTTAATCCGAGTTGTCCAGGATGGAATCGTTACCAACCCACAAAATAATCATTGTTTCTTACCAGGCATTATACCTATAAACACACCAGAAAAACTACATATCCTTCAGTTTCACATTAGTTATTATGGTTCAGTAGTCACCATTTGGTCACTCATGTAGTAAACACTGCTCCTGCAAATAATAATCACAAGGACCATTTGTGAATCTGCTAAAATGTACTATTTGATTAACTTCAGAATATAAACCTGAATTTTCTCTATAATCGTACACACACCCAGCCCTTGCCTTTTCCACCTGTTATAATCTGATTACTCACATTCAAAACAGACTATATCCACGCAAGGAACATTGGTTAAAGAAACAAAAATCCCCATGTCTCAACACCAGATTAAATCAGCACATAAGAGATGTAGCCTGGTATATGAGGAAGGCTGACACTTTTAATGAACACAGTAGGTCAAACTACCAAATGTTTAAATGGCAGGTACAAACAGATAGTAAGTGAAGCAAAAGTACATTATGGTAAGGTGCATCAAAACTGCTAGGCTTGGTGAACTCAAGCATTTTTATGGCTTAATCCTAGAATAGAGCAATATGGCTTTCTACCCAACTGCAGTACGTTAACTGTCCTGTATACTTTGACCAAGTATACACAGATACAGATGATGAGCTGAGCAGAGGATACACACTAAGCTGAGCGGAGGAGGCGCACTGACCACAGTTCTGATCTGTGATATATAACAATAAGTATCCTGGGTTTTCTTTTTGCTTATGTTTTACTAGCTATTGCTAATGATAGCAATTTAAAGCACTGTTTATTGTCTGCTGCATACTTTGTAATGTGTTTTATTGCTATAAACTAATCTGCACAGTTGTACTAAAATTGTCTGCCTTACAGGGCCTGATAAATAAGGTTTTTACTGTCACACTGTTTGTAAAGCTTTTTTAGCTAGTTTCACTGTGTGAAAGCTATTAAGTGGAAATTTTCTCAATTTGTTCAGCATCTGAAGTGCATCATATAACTGATTTGTTTGCAGTTAAAAGCATTCTCTAGATTCTCCTTGCTCCTTTATCTGTTTAAAACTTTCATTTAGTGGCTCACTACAGTTTTTTCTGCTGTGATAAATATTTCTGTAGTCTTTTCTACCTAAAATAGTTTCCCCACTCTCCCTCCCTATTGACATTTTGTTCTTGTACTTGGTGGCTTTGCAGTTGCCCGCCCCTACTGTAAATTTGATCTGGGACACTCCTCCCAATCTAGTGTCATTAGCTCATTCTACATAATACAGAGAGAACATTTGAGAAGGGCAACCCACTTAGTTTCTTAACCTTGAATTATCTCCTGTTCCTCCTTTCTCCCTTTCCACTTTACAAAACAAAAAAGAACACTTTGCTAGAATCTGTCATTGCTAGAATTCCCTTGTGTTCTGACTGAGTGTGCTTCTCAAACAATCTGGAAATACAGAGCTGATAAGTATATTTTTTGGCACTTTTTAACTGTTCAGAGTTCTGCACTGTCTTAATTTTTGCTTGACCGAATTATTTATATATTTGCTGGCATTGTTTTGCCTCCATCTTGATTTTTTCATAATTTACTGCCTTCTGCACTTGTTTTTAGTCATGTTTTAATTTAATTGCATTTATTTAAACTTGATTTGCTTTAATATTGCAACACACTCAAGTGTGCTAGCTTGCACTGCATTTGAATTGTTTTTACTGCTGTTTTAGCTGCTTTTCTGTAAAAAAAAAAAAAAAAAAAAATGTACTAAGCTTGTTTCCTGCTTTTCATGTAACTAGTCTAGTCCAGATACATATTTGGTGTATCCAGAACTGTTTGTAAACTTCTGAGTCCCCCAAGCCTTTCTGTGTTGGAGGAAAGCCTTCTAGCTTATCAGTGGGAGTGGTAAGTGCTAGGAGTTGTAAGTGCTAGATAGCCTATCTACCACAAGAGGAGTGGTTTCTGGCCCAGAAATTGTAGTTTATTGGCCATTTGGGCAGTTTTTCCATCCCTTTCAACTTTCCAGCTTAGAATCTCGTGTTTGTGCTTGTTTCCCACCTTTCCTGTAATTAGTCTAGTCCAGATACAGATGTGCTGTATCCAGGGCTGTTTGTAAGCTTCTGAGCCCCCAAAGCCTTTCTATGTTGGAGGGAAGCCTTCTAGCTTATCAGTGAGAGTGGTAGCCTATCTACCACAACAGGAGTGGTTTATGGCCCAGAAATTGTAGTTTATTGGCTGTTTGGGCAGTTTTTCCATCCCTTTCAACTTTCTGGTTTAAAAGCCCGCATTTGCACAGGTTTGCACTTGTTTAAGCTCTGCACTGCGGCACCGAGCTGAGGCAAACTATTACTGGTGGCAGAAAGTCTGCTCTTCAGGTTTTCTCTTAGATCTTGCTAGTTCTTTCCCTCTTGCACTTGAAATAGCCTCATCACCTTGCACTTCAATGGGTTTTTGTAGCAATTATTGTAGCATACCTAAGTGCCATCAGCACTAGTCCTTCTTCATGGAAATAACTTTAGTCAGTGCTTAGTAGTTATGACCACCCCTCCTGGCAAGTTTAAAGGGCAGTTCCATGTGCTTTTTCCTATTAACCTGGTGCAATTGGGCATTCTGAGACAGTACAGCAACTGCCTCATGTACACAGACAACCCTCTCCTCTTACCTCCCAACACTCAGACTTGTGAGAGATGCACTTTTATCAGCAAATTGGAAGCTATACACTCTCCAGCCAAGACCTGACTAGCTGGTCAAGAGGAGAAGGTCAACAACTGCACCACACCACATGGAACACATAGCCCTCCAGAACACCCACTATCACAGCTCTCACATAAAAACACAAACCACGTACCCACCTTTGCGGAGGCTCTCAATAAAAATTTACTCAAACAGTAGAGATCTCCAAGATGGAAATGCACTCAACCACCACAATTCAGCACAATCGACAGGATGCATAGCTCACCCCCACAGTGTGCCTGACAACCTAAGGCTAAACACCTTGCCCAATACATTAATCATAGCTGACTCAATAGTGAGGCACACAGATGTCCCACTCACTAGGTTGAATAAGGAGAAGGTAACAGTCAGCTGTCTGTCAGGTGCCAGAATCTTGCGACACAACACACGCACTCAGGTCACTCCACAACAAGTACAAGCATGACTCTGTCATTGACCATGTGGGTGTGAATGACCTGAGATGCACCTCCCTGGACTACATGAAGAGAGACATGGTGGAGGTCTGGGATTATGTGGCCCAGGCAGGTATGACACTAAGCCTGAGCAGTATCCTACTGTCACCCAGAATGATATCGCAGTACAAACAAAAAATGATTGACTTCAACAATTGGCTAAGTTTCTGGTGTCATTCTAAGGGGATCCAGTATCTGTCTGCTTGGGATGACATGATTGACAGACCTTGATGCTTTGCCAGAGATGGCCTGCATCTGTCAGCCCTGGGTTTCTGGGTACTGGCTAAGGCTCTTGCCACCCCTGTAGTGCCTTGATTTGGCGGCGTTCAAAAGACCAAAATACCACCATAACAACTATAAACAAATGCAATCTGATGGTCATGCTGCTCAGCACTAGAAGTATAAATCTCAAGATGCACTTGCTTGAAGCAGTTCTCAAAATGGAGAACATTGACATTTGTGCTGTAACAGAGACCTGGTTTAAAGTGGCAGAAAGCACCCCTGCACTACCAGGCCATAATGCATTCCACACCTTTCGGCCCTGAAACATGGACCAAAGCTCCAAAGATGGTGGTGTCTCCATATTCATAAAGCATATGCACACCTCCAGACTAGTAGCCCAGCATAACACATCTGAGATACTTCAGGTACAACTAACATTGGGTAAGAGTGTGATCCAGGTCATAGCCTGTATAGGTCCCCAACTATGTCCCAAGCCTCTCACTCCACATTCCTAAGCACCCTGGAATCTATGAAGGTCCAACCCAGCACTCTCTTACTTAGGACTGGGAAAACTACTGAAGCACCAATACACTGGCCCAATGCTTCCTGGAATTCTTCAATTCCAGTTCCCTGGACCAGCTCATTCTGTCCTCCACTAGAAGAAGCAACATCCTTGACCTAGTTATTACTAACATGGGCAACCATTGCTCTACACCAGTAGTCAATTCCTCCCTGGTCAGATCTGACCATAAACTGATCACCATAGAAATCCACATCTCACCCACACCCCCCACAAAGGTAACCACCTGAAAAAACTTCTCCAAAGCTGACTTTGGACTCCTACAAATAGAGGTGACTAACTTCACGGCACCCATGCCAATGAAAAATAGCTGCATGACTGCCGAATTATACACCAGCACACTGTACGAATATGTATACAAATGCATGGAACTAGCCATACCCAACAGAACCAAGATGCTCTCCTCCAAAAAAGGAAGCCAGTCTGGTGGTCCCCTGCCATTAATAAACTCTACAACAGAAGGAAGAAACTGTTGCAGAAAAAGGTGAAGGCCCAAGATTTGAAAAACTCCCTTATTAGCCTCAATAAAAAGTTGAGATCCCTCATCAAATCCTCTAAAGCCAGCTATGAAGGCAGAATTGCAGCAGACACTAAAAACAATCACAAAGCCATCTATAGCTATGTCAAGAACCTCCACGGCAATACCCAGATTTGCTCTGAGATACTGCTTTATATAAACATATTAGCCAGTTGCCAACATAGCTCCGATACTCAGCCAATAGATATTGCCAGCATACTGGCCGACAGATTTAGTGCCAACTTTACCCCTCCCACAAAAAATCCAATCACAATACTGGAAGAATGCCAGGTACCCAGCATTACTGCAGCACAGGTTAAAGCTGTATTGTCCAAAGTCAAGAATACAGCTTCCATGGGACCTGATAATATCCCTGGCTGTGTTCTACATGAACTACAAAGTGAACTGGCACCACATCTGTGTGCCCTGTTCAGTCACAGGCTCACCTCAGGCTTTGTCCCTACCAAATAGCACACTGCTACAGTCATCCTTCTCCATAAAGGGGGAGTGACTACAGACCCTGGGAATTATCGCCCCATTAACTTGACGAGTCTGATATGTAAAGCTATGGTGCACATTATCATGGACCTGATTAACAAAGATATAGGAAATCTCCAAACTCTAGACCACATGCCATTTGGCTTTGTGAAAGGGAGATCATGCCTGCTCAACCTGGTTGACTTCTTTGAGTCAGTCACCAGAGCTGTGGATGAAGGTAAGGTAGTGCATAAGGCCTACCTCAATCTGGCCAAGGCCTTTGATACCGTTCCTCACTCAGGAACTATTGATAAAATCACCAAACTAGGCATCAACCGCAATATCACTAGGTGGGTTGCAAACCGGCTCACAGATAGGACACACAGTGTGAAAAGAGCAGACTCCAAGTCAGACTGCCGACCAGTCATGAGTGGAGTCCCAAAGGAATTGGTCCTGGGTCCTCTCCTGTTTGGCAACTACTTCTTAGAAGTCCAGCCCAACACAAAGGGACTCTGGCTGACCAAGTTCACAGATGACTGCAAGTTAGGAACCATTGTTAACTCCCCAAGTGATGCAGACATCCTACAGAAAGGCCTCACTGAGACAACGGACTGGTGTTGAAACCACAGCCTTAAGCTTAATGCCAAAAAAAGCATTGTCATCCCCTTAGATAAAAACTCAGTTCCCACTAATTACCACATTGATAGGAGCCCACTGAACATTGAAGGCATTATAAGAGATCTGGGATGCAGGTTGACAGCAACCTCTCCTTCAACCACCACATTGCCACAGTGGTCAGAAAGTCCTTCTAGGTGGCACATCTCATAACCAAGGGTTTTGCATTCAGGAAGAAAGACATCATTGTCTCTCTCTACTCTTCCTTCATTAGACCAATCATCGAGTATAATGCCCCATTTGGTATGTACTTCACTAGACACGTGCAACAACTGGAGAGGCCACGAAAGTACCACACGAATAGGATCATAGGCATTAAACACATGTCCTACACGGACAGCCTCAAAAGACTCCAGCTATTCTCTGTCTCATTTCGTCTACTTAGAGGTGATCTCTGCTTGACTTACAAAGCCATGTCTGACCCAGCTCTGTTAGAAATGCTACATCTAAAGAAATCCCAATCCCTCTGCACCACATGCTCCAGAGACCTCATCATCATTACCACAATCAACAGAACATGCCGGAGGGACAGGTTCCTCATCCAGAGACTGCCCATGCTATGGAATAGACTTCCCATACATGTCAAGCAGAGCACCTCATTGTCCCTCTTCAAGAGTGCATGGGTAATAGAAAGTTCACCCTGGGGATTACTCCAGTGGCTCTACTTGATAGAGGCACTGGGGACTAATGTTGAGTGGCACGATGCAGGGCACCTCTATGGGCTAGGCTTGTAAAGGCTCCAGAGCCATTAGCCTAGTACACACCTATGAACCTATGGCATGCTAACAGGAACAATATTTATGGATGTTAAAATAATCATTGAAGCAGTAGATCAATATCCTCTTGTGGATCTTATAATGATGCCACTCTGTGGTTTAAAGACTGTCTTAAGATTTACTGGACTCATTTCACAAGTTGAATCAGGCATATATAGTGGTGTCCCACAATGACCAGTGCTACTTCTCGTTATTTATTAATGACCAGCTGTTTATGCTCCCAGATACCAGTCTAACGTCTTGCAAATGATGCGCTTACCAAAGCTGGTAAATATGCTAACATTCTTTCTGTAGTGATGTAGGAGGACTTTAAGGTACTTTGGTAATAATTAACATCTAGTGACTTAAATATCCTTCAAAAACAGTCATGCTTTTTGGAACTTGAAAATGTTTAAAACGATTTTTGCTATAAATGTCACTGACCCATGTAACACTCCCTAGTACATGGAAGTGGGCATGACTAAGTGGGATAAGTTGATTCGGCTTTGCAAGATGGAAAAAAGCATTAGAACTCAGAATTAGTCCATGGTGGCACAAGGACAACATGCTAACTGCACTCAGAGTCATTGGACTGCTGGAAGTTTGGAATCTTGAAAACAAAGCATTTGTATTATATTTTGCATCAAGGGAAGTACATCTAAGCAACATTTAAAATACTTCACTAATCTTAAAAGTAAACTAAAAACAATGCAGCAATCGAACCAGTAAAAAAACTTTAATAGACACAAAGGACATGGCACATAAAAACAATAAATGCTGTTGTTCGATTAACATCAAACGTTTTCAGACTAATTCAAATGCATCATTTGACTCCATTATAAAAATTAGGAAACACATGAAAAGCCCATTGAATACAAAGTAACCATCGCACTTGAAACAATGTAACAAAGTATGTAGGAACGTTAAACAGATTTAAGAAGTTAAAATCTTAGCGGCCCACAAAATATTATATATCTAATAATGCTAAAACAGTAATATAAAAACCATAAAATATAAAACTCGCAATAGAAACATCAAATATATGAAAGTATTCATATTATAAAAGCTATCTATTAAAATATTTCAAATTTAAAAGACCCTTGATAAAAATTATATCATAAAGACCAGGAGGGGCAGTTGCATGCAGGTAAATCTGCCACCACAGCTTGCGTTGCTCCAATAAAACTTTCCACAGTCCACCTCTCGGACTCTTCACCACTTGTAAAACTGCAAATTTAAATTCATAACCAGGAAACTGGCTAATATGTTTATATAAAGCGTTAGTTACTTTTTTATTTCCTATATGTGCTCATAAATCCATTGGCTTCATTTACGTTCTGTTTTGCCAACATAAAATCCTGGACATTGCATACAACTAGCAATATATACAATTCCCTGGGTATAACAGCTAAATCAGGCTGAAATCGAAATGTATTTATTTCCTGTTTACACCCCTGATACACAATTCACATATTGACATTGATGACACGCTCCTCATTTGAACATCTTGCCTTCAGTTTTGCTATTGCCTGATCACTCAAAAATGTTCTTCAGATTAGGGCCTGAACACGAAGGAGGGGTGAACTCACAATCAGTCACCAATTTCATTATCCGCTACAGTCAATCCCCAATGTTTGACAACAATATCTGAAATTTCTACACTATTCAGATAAGTAGTAATGAAGAGATAAAATATAACCTTATTAGCTGGGTCACCAGATGGCAACAAAGAGTTAAAAGTAATCCCACCAGCAAATCCACCAACATTGGTAGAAACAGCCGCTGTATGTCCACTATTCAAATATAATAAAGGGACATAAAAAATGATTTGGCATTTGTGTGACCTCCTTTTGAATACTAAGAATCAGACCAAGAAGATGCTGCCTATTTAAGAACATCTGAAAAAGGTGGTTACATTCATAAACAAAATCACTGTCATCAGGAACCATATGTACAGCCCTAACCATCTGTCCCTTAATGACTGCTCATTTTACATAGAAAGGATGGTAGCTGATAAAATGTAAAAAAGAATTAAAATATGTTGGTTTTCTGTAAATGGCTGATTTAAGTCTATTGGTACATACATTGTTGGCCAAACACACAACCAAATAAGCAATTGACTGATGTTCCATCATATGCATAAACCAAAGAAAATTGGTACCATTGATGTCATCAATAAAGGGGAAACTTTCCTCTTTAGGGCCAGTCCAAGCAGTAAATATATTGTCTAAATATTGAACATTCATAGTAATGAATGAAAAATAAGGGCTGGAAAAAAGAAAATGGTATTCCCAAAATGCCATGATAATATTGTGATAAAGAGGCCCACAAGCAGCCCCCATCGCTACACCTCTTAATTGTTTAAAAAGGTGCCCTTCAAAATAAATGAAGTTGTTAGTTAGCACCAAATCCATTAATTGAAAGTATTAATTTTCTCCTGACTAAAAGTGCAAGTGTTCAAAAAGAAAATTGGGAAACCATTGCAATCCAATGTCATGGAGTATGCAGCTAAACAAGTCTTCAACATGAATAATAATAAACACTCCTTCAGTGAATGGTACCAACTGGTTGCACTTGCTCAAGAAGTCCCAGGAGTTCTGATAAATATGTGGAATACTGAGAACATCACCTTTTAATTGATGATCAATAAAGCAGGTGATATAACCTGTCTTTGATTACCCAGATTCCACAATAGGCCAAAGGCAAGGATCACTGAGGTCCTTATGGATCTTGGGGATGCCAAAGATAGTGGGGATTTTAGGGCAGTCAGCACTCATGTAATTGTATTCCATAAAAGTAATTTGCCCTTGGATCAACATGTCCAATAAATGATAGTCAATGTTCTTATGAGACATGAAAAGCTTCAGCGTAAGTATCTTGATACAGCATTTTAAACATAGGTTGTACGTAATCAAATTGGTAAAGGTGTGAGCATAACTATAATGCCCCTCCTTTATCAAACTGCATAAATCTCAACTACTCGGCTGACTAATTCCTTCAATAAAGAAACATTCATCAAAAGACGCATTATAATCATAATAATTGTTATAATTATGCCAAGCAAGGGTGTGCCTGATGTCCATTTCACAAACCTTCTCAAATATATTCAAGCCAGGGTGCAACTCCAGATTAAAGGTGCTGGGAAGTCTGATAGCACTATCAGCAAAAGGCCGGTTGTTTCATTGTTGTTATAAAATAAATGAAGATTCAAATTATGGCTATACAATTTCAAATCACAAATTAGCCTGGTAACGTTGACATGTTTGCAAGGAACAAAAGTGAAGCCCCTACTGAAAAAATCTGCATGAGCAGATGTCAAATTCAACGCACTATAATTGAAAACTTTGAAGTCCCCACTACAGTTGTAAATTATTTCATAAGTAAGCTGGTCAACTGGTGGAATTGTTATTGGTGCCATCTCTGATGATTGTTGTATAACCCCTATTGTGATAAGATCTGGATGTTCTAGAGGCAGGGGGATACGGATTGATATTATTCTGCCTCATTTTCAGTATTTTTCTGATATGTGTGGTAAAGGTACATCTAAAGGGACCTCATCAATGCTGGGACAATGTTGCAGAGCATCAATGGCTACTAATTAAGCTGATGGTAAGGGGTAGCTCAATTGGTCATCTTTCCTTTGTTGTCCACTTGGCGGTATAGGATAGGCTTTACATACCTTGAGAGTACACCTGCTGGTCCCTCTGAAATTTCTTATTTTTCCTTAATTGAATGGAGGCACACATTTTGTCAGTATCACTGAAAATGCTGCCATATTGCACTTTAAAGTCATGGAATAAAAATTCCTTAGTTATAAACTCATCAAGTGTTTTAATATCAACATATTCATTACCTTGAAGTTGTGTGAGCTCGCAGCCATGTCTGTCAAACATGGTTAACAGTTCCTAAAACAATAAAGAATGCTGCACTAGTCCGGTGGGAAATTTTCATAACCGCAAGCCTTTGGGCACTTGCTGTAATTTTATACATTCCCTGAAAGTTTTTATAATATTACTACTTTCATATATTTGATGTTTCTATTGTGAGTTTTATATTTTATGGTTTTATATTGTTTTAGCAAAATTAGTTATATTTTGTGGGTTCCTGTGATTTTAAATTCTTAAATCTGTTTAAAGTTCCTACGTACTTGGTTACATTGTTTCAGGTGTATTTGTTACTTTGTATTCATTGTGTTTTGCATACTTTGTATTCATTGGGTTTTGCATGTGTTTCCTGATTTTTATAAAGGAGCCACATGATCCATTTGAATTCATCTGAAGAAGTTTGCTATTAATCGAATGAACGCGGTTATTGTTTTTATGTGCTGTGTCCTTTGCGTCTATTAAAGTTTTTTATACTGGTTCGGTTACAGAGGTGTTTTTCATTTAGTTTATTGGGTTTGTTTTTTTTTTGTGATTGGTACATCTCTAATCTTCCCATTTAAATCAGTTTTGTGTTCCCTTATGTGTCCGTTTTGTTTCTGAAGTTAAAGTTATTAATTGAATGAATTGTTATAGTTGCAGTGCTTTATATGGTAGTATTTTAAGTGGTTTCTGTGCTCATTTCAAAGTGGGCTGTCATTTTGTTGCGTTTTTACAAATTTCTTATGAATATTTTCCCACCCATCCAGGTTTTTCCTATTGTGCTTTTAAACTTGAAGGGTTTTGAGCTGCCTGCTCCTACTGTACATCTGTCCTGGAAGTTCCTCCCAGTCTCATCGTCTGTATAGCTGTCTCTAGAAGCTCTCCCAGTCTTATCTTTTCTGGTTGTCTTACTGGGTACTGACAGATGAAAATGGGAAGGCCTACTGCTTAAACTGTTAGTCTACTTTGAAATTGTCTTAAATTGTGTATTTGTGTGTTAGTCATAGCTGGCTTGTCTACCTTTGAATCGCTGTGTTATTACTTATAGCTGGCTAGATTTGTTTTTAGTACCTATTCACTTTTGGTTAACCAAAGTGTGTTTTTTACATTAAGAAGACTTGGACTGGAATTCTAATGGCATTAAACAGGTAGCCTGGTCTGTCTGAGTTGGGATATGAACATTTGAAATACTTGGAGCTAAGTTGTTTGATTTCTGATCCCTTTTCACTTTTAGCTAACTAAGCTGTGTTTTTACATTAAGACTGAGCCTGCCATTCTGGTGGCAGTAGAAAGGTAGTCAGGTCTGTCTTTGGGAAACACACAGAGGGGTTTCAAGTAAAAATTACTAGGAATAGCTAATTAGTACCTTTTCAGTTTGGCTAACCAAAGTATGCTTTCACATTAAGAAGACTGAGACTGCAATTCTAGTGGCCTTTGATAGGCAGCCTGGTTTGTCCAAGTTTGAAAACACAAAATGTGGTTTTGTGCTGTTTTTGTGTTTCTTGTTTCCAAGTTTGAAAACACACAAGGAAGCTTAAAGTGAGATTGTTTCATCCAACACAGGGCTTTTTTAGGGACTTAGCAATTTGGTGTTAATCTGCATTTGAGAGCTAGCTTTGCTGTGCTTTTACATTAAGAAATTCCAGGATCATCCATCTTGTGGCAGAATGTGTTTACCTGGTAGTTCTGAGTTGGAAACCACTCCTGGGAGCTTAAAGTGTAGTTGTTTATTGGCTAAAGGGGACAGGAACTAGTTTTCAGTTTTTTTCTTTCTGCTATAAATTAGGTGGGTTTGTGTGTTGCTGCTTATCACACAGAGACAATTAGTGGTACCTGTATAGTGGCAAATGCTTACTTTATAAAATTTACCTATAGAGCTAGTATTTAGGACTTTAACCTGTAACGCAACAAGTTTTTGCATGAAGGTAAGCTTAGGGGAGCTAGTTAGGTCATTATACATCACTGATAACAGATCATAGCTCTATCTAACATCTAACCCTTTACCCTAGACACCACTCGTGATCGCTGTAAAACCAAGTCCCTAAACCATAATAGCCCAACAGTAGTACAAGTCCTTACAACTTGGACATGCAATTTCCTTAATAACTCTGTAGCTAGCTTGATAGATATAGGCATCATGAGACAATGTAGCAATTGTCTCATGTACTCAGCCAATCTTTTAATCCTTAAATAAACTAACACAGTATGCAAGAAATGTAAGTGCATAACTTCCTTGGAGGGAAATCTACCTTAGAAACAAGGTTGTCAAGAACACATACATAATACATCCTTCACACATACCTCATATCACACACACAACCCTTTGTATGACAAGTCACATAAAAGAAACATTCCCAAACCTCAAAGGCCTTCTGAACCATCAAATGGCAACACCTATCCTTAGCAATCACTAAAGCAAACATGAAAAGCAACATCTAGCACCACACATAAGCCTATGCCCAATGGTCCCCAAGAGCAAACCCTATAAGGCAAGCAAACACTTTAGTACTCTTGTCATAGGGAATTCTATTGTAAAGCACACAGATGGCCCTTCAGGCTTGTCAAGGAGAAGATGATGGTTAGTTGCCTATCTGGAGCTAGAATCTGTAATATTGTGCATTGAAGTCAGTACACCACAAGTACTACCAATATGATTCTTTCATAGTTCTTGTGGGTGTAAATTATCTGAGACATACTTCACTGAACTACGTGAAAAGAGATATTAAGAACTTCTCTGAATGTTTGCTACAGAAAGGTATGTGTCTTGCACTGAGTAGCATTCTACCTTTACCAAGGATGATGCCACAGTATGAACAAAAAAGACTGATTTTAATAATTGGCTTAGTTTCTGGTGTCACTCATGGGAGGACATCATTAACAGAGCATGTTGCTTTGCCAGGGATGCATCTGTACCCCCTGAGCTTTCAAATATTGGCTACAACTTTATCCACACCCTTTTTAGGATTTAAAATAAAAAATGTTTTTTTAGGCCATGCCAAATTGACAATACTACCGACATAGCAACAAAAACTCAAAGCAGCCTTGAGGTGTTACTGCTCAGTGCTAGGAGTCTCAACAAGAAACTCCACACACTATAAGCTCTCCTCACTCTGGAGTATGTGGACATCTGTGCTGTTACTGTGACCTGGTTTAAACCCAGTGGAAGTACTCTGGAAGTGCAAGACTCTAGTACCTTCCACACATTTAAGCCAACAGCAAAACAGAAAGAGGCTAAAGATGAAGGTGTATTGATCTACTTTAGCAGCAAATACAACTCCAGCTTGGTTAAACAAGATAATGAAATTCATCCATGTCCGTATAGCTGACCAGATACAGGTCACTCCGTATGACCCACAATGCTCACAATTCTTTCCTATACATACTAAAGGTGCTCACCATCCTACCAAATAACCTATCCATGAGAGACTTTAACTACTCCTGTATAGACTGGGAAACGCACACTGCTTCTAAGTCACAGGCACAGCGTTTCCTGGACTTTATCAGCATGAACACCCTGGACCAGATATTGTGCACTCAGTCCAGAGAGCCAAACTTACTGATCCTATTACTTACTAACACAGGTGAGCATTGCACCCTCCCCCATGTCATGTCCTCATTAGTGAGGTCAGACCACAAAGCTGTTTCCCTTGAAATAAAAATCAACCTGGCAAACCCAACTAAATCCATGACACTTAGGATCTCTTCTAAAGCAAACTACATCCTATTAAGTGATAGTTTGTCAAAATTCCTGCATACCCCAAGAACACAGCTACCTATGCAGAATTAGTCACAGAAACCCTGTACAAACATGTAAATGGCTGCATTGAGGCTACTGTACCTACCAGACGTAAGGTAATATCTAACATCAAAAATAAGCCCTACTGGTGGAATACTTAACAGGGTATACAACAAAAGAAAAAAGTTGTGACAAAAATCAGAAAGAGCAATTCTCAGAGACAAGAGCTCTCTGATTCAACTGAACAAGAAATTATGAAGTCTAATAAAGTCCAACACGACCAATTACAAGGTTAGGATAGCTTCCCATTTTTTAGTTGTAATTGTACATTGTTGTAAATATTATAGCAATAACCCATGCCTGGGTGTGAGTAATGCTGGATTTACCCACGGTTGGTGTGGTTTGGTCATGAGGGCAAAGTCTGAGTGGCCAAACAAAGCCAACCATGGGTAAATCCAGCATTACCCACACCCAGAAGTGGGTTATTGCTATTATACAATGACATTATTTAAGAAAAAAAATAATTACTTTTCTTAAATAATGGCATTGTATAATGCTTCCTTGCTGCCCTTCCGCAGATGTCTGGTATTCTGCGGCAGTTCTGATGTACTGCACATGCGTATGCCTACGCAGTACATCAGAGCTGTGGGCAAAAGCAATGGAGAAAGCAAGATCTCCATTGCTTTTTTTAAACGCATTTAACATAGCGAGACAGTTTTGAAAAAAGCAACAGAGAAAGCAAGATCTCCATTGCTTTTTACAAACTGTTTTGCTATGTTAAATGGGTTTAACATAGCGAGACAGGTTTAAAAAAAGCAACGGAGAAAGCAAGATCTCCGTTGCTTTTTAAACTGTCTCGCTATGTTAAACTCGCTTAACATAGCGAGACAGTTTTGAAAAAGCAACGGAGAAGATCTTGGCAAGATCTCCGTTGCTTTTACAAACTGTTATAGTAATGGAAAATGTCCGGGCGACGGACCTTTTCCATCTTGATCTGATTTACAACGTGCACGCTGACCAATCAGCGTGCACATTTTTGAATATTAATGGGGGGTCGTTGTATAATACTAATGTTATCATGCCACACTTGTAAATATATCATAACTCTCTACTAATTTTATACTATTATATTATCTGTTTTTATTTATTTTTTCCTCACTGCAGCTAAACATCAGCTGCCACGAGCTCCTGTCCTCATTCAGGTCTGCTGGACTTGCCTTAGCTTCCCCTGAGCTCAGCTTGACCCACATCCAGTGCCAGTGAACAGACAAGGAAATTGGTGCTGTGTCATACTTTTTCTGGGAAGTATCCCCAGAACCCCAGTGTCAACCTTGTGAGCTGCATAAATTCTGCCTTCGGGAGGTGCACGCTTAACCTACAGACTAAGTGGATCACTGCTTATGCAACACAGAGCTTTACCAAGCTTTTAACACTGCTTAATGCAGTGGGCAACCTCTACCCCCAGATGGGTGAGCCAGTAGGGGCATAATAAGGGCTTTATCCTTCTGTGCAGTGGGGCTGCTTTTATCTTTTTTATTGTAATTATGCTTCTGTGTTGCTGTTTTTTCATCTTGAAAAAAATGTGTGTTTGTCTTTGCCTGTATGAACTGAGACATGGTTGAAAAGGGTCTGTGGACCAGCCCACCTACGTGGTTATCAAATATAATAAATATAGTTCTGATTTCAGGCTAACATATCACCATATTTGCTTCCTGGTAGTCACTCTTAGAGAAGAGGTTACTTGCCTTTTATCGCAGCCACGTTCCAAACAACTAGCTGTTTGATGTATTCATGTGCCATTTAGACTTTTTTCCGTTTACTTTTGTTACATTGTACAATGTAGTGGTTTCTATTTACTAATTAGGCAATGTTTTTTTCTAGTATAACATATCAGCTATTCATTTTTTTTGGGGGGGGTTGTTAAAAAGCATACTCCATGATGGCAAGTGTGATTGTGATCATTTGTACAGTTACTGACCCTGCTGTTAAAACATGACAGCTTAAAAATACGTTTGCACATAATGAATTTCGGCATACCTAAACTCGTTAATTTCCTTACTAGCATGTTCTCAGGGGATGTATTTATATGTATAGATTTTCTTTTGAGTACACACAGCATCAGTTGCATATGCCCCAGAGAGGAGCTGCATGTCTATGATTACTTAGCATTATTAACATAAACTTGCTCTAACCCTGTACCAAAATATCTGTATTTTTTTTACAAAGACAAAATACTCAGCAAACTATAGTGCCGACGTCCCATAAAAATGCTTGTAAAACCTGATAAAAAGTGAAGTACTCATACAAGGTACAACAAAAGCAATCATCGACAGATACTTCCCCCTTACGGTTAGCCACAAGGTAATGTTTTGTGGCTAGATGTCATCTCACCTTTATCTCCATTTTAACTACATTTATGCAGACATTTTCTTATTAATATGTGTTGTTTAACAACCTGTTCTACACATAAGACATTTCATATAGTTCTGTTTCAGTGTGCTCATTACTACAAATTTCTGTGGTTAAGCTTTCTGCCACGTCTTTTTTGCAGTTTGTCCAAAGTGTATGTATGGCCGTGAATTGTTGGGAACAGGGGTGCGATAATACTTCGTTAGCAACCTGTTTTACATATAAGAAATCACTTCTGTTTCACTGTGTTTTTCAGTACTTGCCTTTTCTGCGACCTGTTCATTGCAGTTTGTCAGCACCTTGACATGTTTGGAACATGGTTGCAATAATACGTAGGTACAGAGAAGAGTAAAAAATTAAAAGTTTTATTTGCCTTACAGAACTGCTTTCACAATAGATTTCCTTTGCTGTTCTGAATAATGCACATCTACCAGTCTGCACCTACAAATTGCATTGCCACCTAAAGTGGTTTTTACCATTGTTTCACAGCAAATATGTTTAAATTATTGTATGTGACAAAAGTTTGTCTGTGCTGTGTGCATATATACATATATATATATGTATGTGGGTGTACATGTGTGTGTGCATATGTATATATGTATATGTATATATATATATATATATATATATATATACACACACACACACACACACACACACACACACACACACCCACACATACATGTATATGATGATATTTTGGTGAGTGTCCAAGTGAAAGAAATAATTTGTGCAAATTTTCTTATAGTCAAACTATTTCCCTTTCCATAACAATGGAATGGCAGTTGTCTGTAACTGTGACTGAGTACTGAAAAAGCTCACTTTATCTTTCTGTCACAGATGACAGCACTCTGTATATGTAATGTGTAGGCTCCCAGTTAAAAACAAAATATCTGTTAATGAATCTGTCCTTAATCTCTTACCTTGTTGGGCAGCTTTTCATGAGGCATGATGCACTGCACGTAACATATTATTGTAAAATAAAGATATTTTCACTAGATATACATCCTAATATCAAAGTTCTTTTGTATGTCTTGCAGACTAATAGTATCATAAACTAGTTAAATGCAAATATATAAGATTCTGCTGGTTTCACCAAATTCACTACAGTATATTTAGAGGAGTGAGTGTGTCTATTTTGGGAAGGGGGTGGAGGAAAGCAAAGGAAAGAGTCCTTCCATCTGGTTACCATTACCTGTATGTTCAGCTTGTACGTGTCTTATGTAGGTTAAATTATAATGTTAAACAAAGGAAGCTGATTAAAACCATCTGGAACATATCTTCATGGTTCATATGTTCTACAGTAGGCATTATATTGCTTTACACTTGGTAGATCATCTACTGCTAAGATGACATTTAGGCAAACCAGACATTTTTGGACGAAAGAAGCCTTTGTTCAGTTTTGTAAGGAGGAGGAGGCCGTGTCATGTTTCTTTCTTTAAACAGTTGACAATTTTTTTTTAATACCACTAAATCTGTGAAATTCTCTGCATTCCTTGCCACCAGCTAACCACACATACACAGAACTTAACAGGTTGAAAAACTAAAGTGTGCACTTTTATTTCAATCATGAGTATTGTCTATACGTTTTTCAGAACTTCAGATTTAATCATCCATAAGGCATAACTGCACAGTAGACATTATTTCAAGAATTCATATTATGACTAATGTCAGATAATGAGATATTGTACCATACTTAATTGAGCTTATTTTTGCGATTTTTTAGCACGATCATTCAAATAATAGTCTAGTGACACCATTCTCTTTTTGAAAAATGTAACATTGCTGCAGCTTGTCACTGATGCTATGAGCAGTACTCTGTATTTAAGACAATGTCACACTGCAAAATCCATCTTTAGCTGAGGTTGAAATGTAGGTTTTGAGTATTGCCACTTGTTTATTGAGTCAATTTAGTGTTTTACCATTTGCTTACCTTGTGAAAGTTATGCTAATCACTTTTCTGCGAACTGTGGCGCATGGCATTTTTTTGCAGTTAGTGCTGATGCTTCAGACTGCTTGGCCCTTCTGTTTATTTCTAATTTGGAGTGTCCTCTGTGTGGACCTTGCCTGGCTTGCTTATATCTATATGTCTATTTTTTTTTTGTTCCGATTGTTCTGGTTTCCCACCTTACAAAGTGCTGCAGATAGGTGATTTGTTAATCATCTGAAATGCCCAAAGCAGTTTGAATGAGTATATATGGGTTCCCTGCAATGAACCTTGTTCAGCATTAGTTTTCTTTGCATTATGACTGATAACTGCCAGGATGGATGTACTGTTACCTTGTCCAGCATTAATTTTCTCTGCCTTATGCTGGATGTCTGCCAGGATGGAGACTGGCTCCCTGGTGACTCTGTCTAGGATAAGCAGGTTTTGGAAAGCAAATGAATGCACCTTGCAACAATTTTTCATTGTTGAATAATCAGTGTATATTTTACCTTGTTATGGAGAATATTACTCATCTTCTCACAGATTTAATATTTCTTTTTTAGTAAAAATAAAAGAAATATGTAGCATTTTTTCTAGACTTTACATATTTAATGTTACTGTTCAGATTCTGTTTTTGCAGAGCCAGTTTGTGATTTCCGTTCATTCTTTTGGATTTACAACTTGTCTTCTTTTTCTAGTAATCTGCATGCCATAACTAGACTGCACCAAAATGTCATTCTGACACATATTACTTTTAAATCTGAATAGCCTTAAAAATCTATGTAGCTTCTGTGTATTCAGAGGTATATTGGTATTCCCTTTAGTGACTTATTTTGCAAATGAATATAGTCTCATTAAAGTACTTGTGTCTGTACCAATACTACAAGCTGTGTGTGCCACTTGAGTAAAATGAAACGTGCCTTCGAGAACTTAAAAAAAAACGTAGCTGTTTTCCTGATGTTGGGGTAGTAGTATCTAGACAGGAGCATCTTAAAAATCTGCTGGAGGGGTTTCCGAATAATGCTTTTATGTTACTTAATGAACCAGTATGGCAGATTGCCTGATTCTTATGGAGAGGAGTTAAGTCAGTTAGTTTTTCAGTTTCCTTGAAAGTAGTTTTATTGAAGTAAAAGTTTGGTATGTAGTGTCTGTGGGTGTGACAGAGGGATCTGTTGGGTTAGAATTATGGGCATGTAGACTAGAATGGTGTTTTGAGAATTCTTGTGGGAAATGTCCTGTTGTGGTCTGTCCACTGGAAGTAGGGATAAGAAAGAGGCTGAGGCAGGGTATTACGTGGGCCTCGTAATGACAGAGATGAATTCTTTCCAGAAGTCCTTGGGTTAATTAAGAAGGGAGGCTTGCTGGTTAAGGAAGTAGGGAGATATTTGCCGGCCTAAGCATTTTTATTTGTCACAGTCTAGTAGTGATGGAGAATTACAGGTTTTGGAGAAGAATTAGAAAATGATTAGCGGTGATGATAACATTTTTGAATAGTTAGAGAGGGGACCAGTCAGTCAAAGTTTCTGTGGAATGTTGTTTGAGTTGCATTGGGGTTTAGATTAACAAGTTTTCCGTAGGGGTGGATGTTTGAATTTGTTTAAGGAAGATTCTAAAGGTGAGAGAGAGTGATCTGTAATAGAGGATGGATAGCTAGCGCCCACAACCCTCCTGGACATGGACAGTCAATACTAATACAATCCTGGGTATTGACTAGTGTATCTATGGTATTTCATTGGGATGAAATGGCTAGGCTTGAAATGACCTCTGGGTTGATAGCCTAGTAACCTCCTATGATCCTATTCAGTAACATTGAGGAATGTTTTAAAGATATTGGTAATAAGGAAGTCAAGGAGAGAATGGTTGTTAGAGGCATAATGTGGGTATGCTAATTTCATTAATCTTTTGAAACCAGATTTAACAGAGCTCCAAGCATGTCATTACTGTTGGGTCCTAAGAAGTTGAACTGAAGTCACAAGTGATTATATGGCTCTGCTTCCATGCAGTGGTTTTAGTAGGAGGTGTAAATATTTTCATAAAGTCTTAGATGAGTATGCTTTTTTTTTTTGCTGACACTCTGTGTAACTTTGGTTGACTTATTGGGGCTAGCATCCACTTTTAACTATTTAGGCTCATGGTCATAATCAGATTCAGACTGAGCTGTGAGCCTGCTGGAAGAGTTTGTTCTGTTTTAGTAACAGATACCTCTCATAGTCTACTGGGCACCCTGTTGCAGGGATGAGCCCTTAAAGTTGTAAGAGTAAAATGAATGAAAAATGGAATCTGAGTCACACAAACAGTGCATTTTTAAACATGTCACCATTAAAGCATTTTTGCAGGGAGAGTCCACCCCTGCACCCTTCAGTATAAAGGCCGTGCTCCTCACATTGCTACTACTTATGTTTACTGAATTCTTGATCATTCAGACATGGATTAGGGGAACTATTCAAAGGTAAAACACCCTGAAATTTAGTGTATATTCCTCACATTTCCATTTCTAATTCCAGTATTCCAATTATTGCAATTACAGTACTCACAGCTTCAGTAGACACTGCATTTTAAGAGTTAGGAATTTAGTTGGGCAGAGGTTTTAAAATTTGAAGAGCTACTTGGGTAAAAGGAGACAAAAGAAGGTGGAGGGAGTTGAGGCTGCAAGGCAGTCATTAATATAATGCTGTCCATTACAGTAGTGAAAGTATTAAGGGTGTGATATAGATGAGGGGAGGGAGAGGGCAGTGCTTTTAGAAATAAAATATCTAAGTCATATTCACAAAATTCGAACCCACCAATTGGTAAAGATATGGAAAGGAGTGGAATAAGGCTATTGTTTGTTCATTATGATACACATTTCATTATACTGTGAAGAAAAATCCACTAATCATGTCAGTCAAGTAACATTATGCTGTAGAAGCTGTATTGTTAAATATTCAACAAATAATGAACATTCAAAAATGTACACATCGAGTGGACATACCAGTGAGTTTGTCCATTGTAAATCGAGCATTACCCACAAAAGAAATGTTCAGCAGCAATATTGCAATTACAGAATCAACTTAAATTTGTTAAATAAATGTGATTAATTAAGTAAAACAGTAAGGTAGAAAAAATCCTAGGGTCAAAATAGCAGCAGTTACTAAAGGATACCACTAAAGCAAAAATAGGCAAATGAATTTCATATATTGGAATTATGGAAGCATTTCAAACTTATAAATGCAGTTTATTAAGTAAAATCAAAAAATAATATAGGAAAAAATACCCCATGTCTTCTGAAGCATCAAAATAACAGCAATTAATAAATATAACACTGAAGCAAAAAAAAAAAAGCAAACAGACTTTGCAGAGCCAGTGGTGAGATCCTCCCATGGCTTTACTGTACTCCATTGAAACAACACTTCTTCGAAAAAGAACACTAGACCCACACTTACACGAAAGTGCACTTAACTGAAAGTGCACTTTCGCAAAGAATGCTTCAATGAACTGACCAGGAACACCAAAACAATGTTTTTGCAGGGGGGCAAGCCCCCCTGCACCCCCATGTGGGGGGCAACCCCACACACACCCTGCTTAAATATACCAACTCCAAGATCGCACTACAGTGGGGAAACAGGTAAATTCCCTTTTCCCCACTGTAGTGTACTTCAGCGCCTCAGTGTTCTTTAATGGTTCGTTGAACCATTCTTCACGGAAGTGCACTTTCTGTTAAGTGCATTTTCACGGAAGTGTGGGTCTACTTCTCTTTTTCAAAGTGATGGACTTTCGATGAAGAGAAGTAGACACCCTCCTGTACATGTACATCAGCAGTGGCCGCTCACTCACATACTCACTGGCTTGCTCCTACAGGCACCAGAGCTGCTAATTGAATGTAGATCACCTGTGCCATAGTCGGGGCTTTATCCCTCTATGTCATGTAGTTGCTCATCAGGATTCATCTATGGTTTGCTGTGCTACTGTAAAGGTGTATTTCTTGACATCCATTTCTTGAAGAAGTAACTGTGTGGTTATGATTGCAGACTTGATTGTAATCCTCTGTATTTCTGTTTGTGTACAGAATAGTGAGCTGATGCTACTATATGGGTCCATTTTTGCCAAAGCATGGGCTGATGCCAAGTACAGGTGTTAGATGTTTACATATATTTCTGCAGTAAGATGCAGGTAACTGATTTGTGCATGAAGCATACCTTACATGGGCTTACTTAGTACATGATTAAAATTAAATCTGTGCTTAATAAAGTTCTTATATTTCATGAACTTAATGAAATGAGAAGCAAGCTAGTAAGTTACATACACTGTACTTTACAAACGTTTTACAAAAAAATGTAACTAGAATCTTTGAACTTATTCCTGTGTTCCAAACCTCAGACAATACTCTGACTTCAAAACAGCCACTTAATAATGTAGTATTATTTTGTATCAGTTTAAATTGAAAAAAGAAAAGTATATAGGGCAATTTTAATATTGCAATTGTGAATGTCAAATAATGACATTCCAAGCTGTGGATTTTACACAAATATTTTGATGTGCAGGAAAGTGTTAAGACTGTTGTAATCCACTCCAGCTGCATAGGACCTGGGCTTGTCTATAAACAGCACTCCACATAAAAAAACAGCGGCAGCTCTCTTCTCTATAATTTCAACAATACATCATGTATGGAATAATAATATAATCATTTTGAAGTGTTTGCTTTTCTTATGTCTCTCAAATATATTACCAAACAGTAACTGTCAATGTAGAAAACAAAAGCAAGTGTGTAAGACCATTTTTCAGAAGTGTAAGAATCAGTTCAGGCACATCGCCTTCCAAGTAAGTGAACAGAGGAGTTTTCTTTGAAGTAAGTAGCATGTCCCGGACTGGGGGATATCGAGTATCAGAGGTCATTGTTGACGTGGCTTAATGAATTGCTTCATTTTCTGCAAGGATGAGATTTATTTATTTGTAGGAGTAGTTTTCGCACTTTATCTGACCAAGCTCTTAAGAACTGAATTTCAGCCCTAATAACTAGCCTTTAATAAGTGGTTTAAGCGGTTGAGTAATATGAAGTGCCGTGGGGCCTACTGCAGCATGTATGTACTTGGGAAAATATGTACCCATACATCAAGGGTACAGCTTGCCAGAGCCCATCTACAGCTACTTAAAGCATAGTCCTTTTAAGCATTTTTTTTTTTATCTATTTAGATCTTCTTTTTGAGACTTTCATGCATAAATATGAGAATTTTAAGTTATTTTTTAAGTGCTCTTCTAAGTGAAATGAGTTTATGCTTGCCTCTGCATCTGATTTATGAATTTAGGCTTGTGTAAGAGATCCATTATGATTTTATTTTTTTATATTTTCAGACTACACTGAAACATTCAGTATTTTACTTACACACACCTTTTGACTTGCATGTCATAGTAACTATAATATGATTTTTTTGTACATCATAACAATGAAGAAATTGCATATAGTTTTTGCAGTGGCAGGAGTGGGTTAACAGAACTGGCTTCCACAATATGGATATCCCTGCTTATTTGACAAATACAATGAACTCTGTGATGCTAATGCGAAAAACCCTCAGGGCACTGACAAGAGGATTAATTGCCATTCATCCAAAGACATTTACTAGCGCAATTCAGCAGTATTTTTCTACTGTGACACATGCTTTTTAAAGACTAAATGTTTTAGTCCTTACAGCTTATTAACATCTTATCCTAATACTCTGCTGGATCACTGAGTAAAATAACGCATAGCCATTATTTTGAGCATTCTACTGTATGCCATCATGACATCATCCTCTCGCTAACTTTTATCTAGAAAAAGAGTGCATTGTCAATCCAACAGGGGCAGTTGCTTCCTCACTGGATAATTCCAGTTTGTTTTTCAAGATGCTGAGTATATTTTAAGACAGACGCTGGAGGATCTTTTTGAACTCCTAATCCATTTAAAGCCCCAGAAATAATAGTGCTTGACCAAGTCATACATAGTATGCTGACGTTTTTTCAATACAAAGTCACCACTAACATTTGCATTAACCCTTGACCATGTAATAGGTAGCTCCCATTTACTGTATGTGGGCTTTTACTGCTGTAATTCCTGTACCTCTGCTTAAAAAAACTGTTTACAAATATAATTTTGCAGGAATTTATTTTACCTTACTTAACAGATACAAGCATAATTTCATGTGTTTACGCATTTGGTGTAATTTTCTGTTGATTAATCTTAAAGGAAATTCTTTTATTATTTGTGATACCTAGCATTAATGTAGCTACAATCAATATCTGTTGAGGAGTTCATAGGTTCATAGGTTGATACTAGGCTATCTGCCCTAGGGCATTTATAAGCCTAGACAGAGTGTGTTTGGCTTTCGCCACCCTTTTAGATTAGTTGACTGTGCCTCTGTATAGTAGGTCACAGAAGGTATCCCTTTTAAGGTTAGTTTACTGTACCTCTGTCAAGCAGGGACACAGAAGAGATCCCAGGGGTAAACTTACGATCTCCCATCCACTCGTCAAGATTTCTGTTGAAGAGGGTCAGTGAGGGGCTGTGCCTAACACGGATTGGGATTTTGTTCCAGAGTGTGGGGAGCCTCTGGGATATGAATCTGTCCCTCCAGCATGTCCTATTTATTTCTGTGCTGAGGTTCAAGTCCCTGGAGCGTGTAGCTCTAAGGGATTTGGATTTCCTGAGGTGAAGCATGTCCATTAATTCTGGGTTGGACATGGCTTTATACGTCAGACACAGATCGCCTCTGAGTAGGCGGTACGCAACTGAGTAGAGCTGGAGTTTCTTTAGCCGAACTGCATAGGGCATCTGTTTGAGCCCCTTGATCCTCTTGGTAAGATACTTTTGGGGTCTTTCCAGTTGCTGCAGGTGTTGGGTAAGGTACATCCCAAACGGGGCATTGTACTCAATTATAGGTCTGATAAGTGATGAGCAGAGGGGCACAATGAACTCTCTTGATCTAGAAGTGAACCCTTTCGTGATAAGGTGGGCTATATAGAAGGTCTTTCTAACCACTTTGGCAACGTGATTGTCAAAGGAGAGATTGCTATCTACTTGAGTCCCCAAGTCCCTAATTACTTCTTCCGTACTTAATGGATTACCACCTATGTGGTAATTTGTGGGCACTTTGTTTTTCCCAAAGGGGATGACTATGCACTTTTTGGCATTTAGCTTTAGGCCATGGCTCTGGCACCAGTTATCCGTCTCTGTGAGACCCTTTTGGAGGATGCTTGTGTCAGCCGGAGAGTCGATTACGGCACCCAGTTTGCAGTCATCTGCGAACTTGGTCAGCCATAGTCCACCCGTGTTAGCCTGTATCTCGGAGAAATATATACCAAACAAGAGAGGTCCCAAGACTGAGCCTTGTGGGACACCACTTGTAACTGGTTTAGAGTCTGACATGGCACCTGCTATTCTGACCATGTGGGTTATATCCCTGAGCCAGTTTGCAACCCATCTTGTGACATAGGGGTTTATATTTAAGCTGGTGAGCTTATTTATAATGCCGAGTGGGGTATTGTGTCGAAGACTTTTGCGAGGTCCAGGTAGGCTGTGTGGACTACCTTCCCTTCATCTATGGCTTTGGTAACTGTTTCAAAGAAGTCGACCAGGTTCAAGAGGCAAGCTCTGCCCTTAACGAAGCCAAATTGGGTAGAATCCAGTGTCTGGAGGTTCTCAATGTCTTTGTTTATGATTTCCATGATGATACACTCCATAGCTTTGCGGACCAGGCTAGTCAGGCTTAGGGCGATAGTTTCCGGGGTCTGTTGTGGCACCACCTTTGTGGAGTGGGACCACTGTTGCTGTATGCCATTCCTTGGGTACATATCCTGTAGTAAGGCTGAGATTGAACAGTGACTTTATATGAGGGTTTAGTTCTTCTTGGAGCTCGTGTAAGACGCAGCCCGGGACACCGTCTGAACCCATTGATGCTGTGTTTTGTGCTTTGGAGAGGGCAGCTCTCACCTGTGCATCTGTGATCTCAGGAAGGCTACACTCTGTTGGGATAGACATTTGCTCTTTTGGGGGAAGTTTGCACTGAACCTTTCTGCCAGGATGTTGGCAATGTCTGTGGGTTCAGTGTATTTTTTGTCATTTTGCACTAACTCAGAGCATATCTGGGAGTTGCCTCCCAGGTTTCTGACATAACTAAAGAAGGCCTTGTGATTATCTTTAGTGTCTTGTGCAATTTTTCTTTCAAAGCTGGCCTTAGATGATTTTATGAGGGATCATAGTTTCTTGCTAGTACTGATCAGTGACACCTTCCCTTTTTGGGATTTTGCTCTGTCATGTAGTAGCTTTTTCCTTCTGTTGTATAGCTTATTTATGGCCGGGGTCCACCAGACAGGTCTCCTGCCTTTGGAGGAGTGAGTCTTGGTTTTATTTGGGATAGCATGCTCCATGCATTCCTGTAGGTGTCCATAGAATGCTTTTGTAAAGGATTCTGCATTTTGGGCCATATTTTCCACTGGCCTGGGGGCTTTGAAGGATTCCACCTCACTTTTAAGAAGTGTGAAGTTTGCTTTTGAAAGGTTCTTCACCATGGTTTCCTTGGCTAGGGGTGGGGACAGAATATGGATGTCCAGTGAGATTTGTTTATGGTCTGATCTTACCAATGAGGGGTATACCTCTGGTTTGGAACATAGAGACCCCATGTTGGTGATGACCAGATCCACTATGTTTTCCCCTCTTGTGGGAGTGGTAACCAGTTGTTCCATAGCATTTGAGTTTATAAATTCTAGGAACCGTTGGGCGAGGGTGTTTGGGCTTGAGTAGTTTTCCCAATCAATGTTTGGGTAGTTGAAGTCACCCAATATAATAGTGTTTGGAGAGACCTTCATATTCTCCAGTGTTCTCAGGAAAGCCGAGTGAGGTTCCTGTGTTTGGGAGGGTGGTCTGCAGCAGGCTACAAACTGAAAGGCAGTTTTGCCCACTGTTAGTTGCACATGGCTGGTCTCCGATGCTTCATGCAGTGCCACTAACCTGGAGGTGTGGGTATCTTTGGTAAATATGGATACTCCCCCTCCTTTTGTGGTTCGGTCCAGGTTTTGGGGCCGGAAAGCATGGTATGAAGTATAACCTGTTAGTGCTGGGCTGCTCTCGGGAGCCTTGAATCAGGTTTCTGTTACTGCACAGATATCGATATTCTCCATACTGAGGAGAGTCTCGAGTGCGTGCATCTTGAGGTTTAGACTTCTGGCGTTGAGCAGCATTACCCTTGTTTTTTTTTTCTTTGTGTTGTCTATGGGGGTGGGTTTGTCTTTTGAGCCTTGCCTAAAAAAAGCACTATGGGGGAGGCAAGAGCCTTTGCCAGTATTCGAAAACCCAGGGGTGACAGGTGCAAGCCGTCCCTAGTGAAGCAACGTGGCTTGTCGAGCTTGACTTGACTTGAGTCTTTAGGAATTTTGCAACTTATGTTCAGTAGTCAGCCAAGATTATATATTTTCAGTATAATTTGCAGCAGTTTTTTGTTAGCAATGTAGAAATCTAGTCTAGATTAATTTCAGTTGATTTTATTTTATATATGTAAATGCATGATATCTGTCTGTTTCAGTTATTCATTTAGTCAGTCATTGCCTGATTACTCACATGGTCAGGCTGTTGGTCACTGGGAAGTTAAAGGCTATCCCAGCACTTATTTGGGAATAAAGCAAAGTAACAAATGCTGGAAATGGATCCAGTCCATCTCAGGATGCATGCACACCTGCCTACAGGCAATTTGTTGGAATGATGCAGTTATGGCATGTCTGTGAGGTGTAGGCAGAAGCTGAGTATTCAGGGAAGAAACACAGATTTATAAAAATATACATAGAGAATAGTAATAGGTGCACATTTACTTCATTGTTTTTTTTTTTAAAGAAAATAGGCAAAACTACTTGAATACACTATTTTAAGACACTCGATTTACGACAAAGAATTTTAAGTGAGTTACACCACATGGACCCTTAGGTAGCTGAAGCGAGTCCAAAATGCAGTTCCTGAAACAAATGACTGTTTCCTATCTGGAAGTGGAGGAATGGCTGTTTTAATGAGCAGAAGGGAATCTTGAAACACAGCCCATACTCATGAATTCAAAAACGCACTAAAGCAGCATCTGCATAAGACATGGACCTACCACTGTAGTAAGTCTAGTACAAACCACTCTCCCTAATCGACTTTTAACTCTCAACCTATCTATCCTCTGCTACCACTTCACTATTACCTACTACAGCCTCCATTATACTGATTATCTCTTACCTTTTAAGTTAACTAATACTTAACTTCCACAACTAATCTGCACAATGCTGAATCAAGTCCTACCAGCCATGTCAAAATTAATCTACCTACACGTTTACCACATACTTTTGTACCTTATATCTTACTTGACTGTGTGCATTTAAACCTAACTACATTTTTTTCCTCTATGCTAGGGAGAAATATTGCATTTAAATCTAATTGTATTATTTTGTACTTTTTGTATTTATTTATCTATACTTTTGTGTGGATTTCAATTGTATAACCCCTCTGTAACACTTAACTTGACACATATTGTATATTTTCATTCAATACCATGAACTGTAACAACGTTTGTTTTTTTCTGTGGACCTTTTCTCCCTGGGCCTCCACTGAAAAAGGGCACTAACTCAGTTGGACTTTCCAAGGTCAACAAATGTCAATTAAATAAATAAATACAATACAATACAAAAAGCTCATCCAGTCCCCTGCTTGTGAGCATAGCAGGACAGACTGCACTTAAACCATTTGGAAGGACTCCTAATTCACAAACTGGCTATTCTGACTTGGACTGAAAATGAGTCTGAAGTCATTTGTCTTGCTAGGCACTAAGAAGAACCTGGAGTAAAATCTGGACCCTCTCCAGTTTGGTCTGGTCTGATGGGATCAATTAGATGGCTCTTTTTGGAAAAGGAGCTCCCTTTTAATAGGAAGGAAATGTTTGAGAGTGAGAAGTCACATTTGTGAACAATGCCAACAAGAGGATGAAGTAGCCTCTGCATATTAATTTCCCTTATCCACTTGTCTGATGTGATGACCAACCAAAGCTGGAAGGTATAAGGAAAGATGTCCTCCAATTGCTTCCAGGGCAACACAGTCAGGCAAATTTTTGGGACTCATACTAACAAAATGATCCCTCTGGAGCCCTGATTTTTGAGGTCACATATTCTTAGACAGCAGTTGAACTGGAAGGTCCCTCTACCACCAGAATGCCTGCCATACTGTTGTCTGTTCTGGGACTGATGGGACTTACTGTACCTTACGTTTTTGGTTCTTTCTGATCCCCCCACAGCTGTGGATGTTTTGCCTTCCTAATCACACTGCAACAACTGCCATCAAAGAAAACACCAATAAGCAACACATTTAAAGTAGTATGTGAGGCACAGCCAGGCTTGTCTTCTCATTGCTAAGTCTGAGCTACCTGCTCTAGCTGCTTCATCCATCACATTATGAATTACACATGCACATAGAGAGGGGATGGAACTTTTTGTTGCCATATGGGTCTATAGTTGTGTTCTCAGGTCATCTGTGGGAAACTGTTTCAGCCTAACTGTTGCTTCTGCTGACAAATCCCTGTGAAATCTGACCATGTCATTCATAGCTCTGACTGAGAAACTACTGGATGCATGCACACACTTTCCTAGTCTAGCCATCATTCTGAACTCTCTATGTATGGACAGCCTGAGCATCATCTGGACATCTTTCTTGGTGGTGACAGCTACCACCATGGAATCCACAATAAGTTCCTTGTTAGTGCTGTCTGTTTTGGGGATCTGCAGTACTCTATCTGGTTTGTTAGGGATCAGTACTAACACATCTGGTTATCTAAATGCTTTACAACAAACCATGTCTACTAGCATGTCGTTCAGGGAGTGGAACTGTAAGCCTCCTGCAAGATGTCTTTCTCAGAGAGGGTGGGTAATGGGCCAGGATCTCCTCTGTTCTATCATTTTTACGATTTTACAAAAGGAGGCATCTTCAGGAGGGGATCTGGATGAGACCTCACTTTCTTCAAGATCTCTGCCTGGGGAAGAAGACTCTGAAGGGGAGTCCAAGTGATTCCTCTTACATCACATCTTGCTGGGTTACAAGGAACAGAGTCATCAGAGGCCTCCTTAGGAGAAGGTGCCCTGGATCTCACCACCATACACTTACAAATTCCCCTGTGCTGTCAGGGTGAAATTGATAGCCAGTCAGAGGTCCCAACTTCTGTGGTGTCTCAGGGAAGAAGCAGTGTATCCTGCAAATGTCCTTGCAAAGAGCCTGGATCAGCTGTCCACTGCAATGTTAAATTTAGTGCAGCCTCAAAGGCCAAATTCAACGTGACCAAAGAGAATAGGACTGGCACTGATGAAACAGCACGGACTCCAGTGGGTGGTGTCAAACTCTGATGTTTTAGTGACAACACGCATCTTTGCAAGGGGACACATGCCAAACTCTCAGAAGCTGACAATATTGACAACATTGGCAATGACATCAAGTACCTGAGACAGATCAAACTCCCAGACATACAATGCACAAGTCATGATCTTATGCCCACACTTTCACATTTTTTTAAAACACAGCTTAAGCTGCTTGTCCAGAGCTACCTAGGCCCAACACTGGATACCAGGAATACATACTGCAACTGTTCTATTCTGAGGAAAAAGAAAAATAGTACCAACAGTACAATCCCAGGGAACTAACAGCAGCCAAATCTTAATATAACAATGGTCACGAACCTGACTGAAATGAGAAGAAATAAAAGCAGTACAAAGGAAGATTGACAAGGGTCAGGGAGGGTATGAAAGAGAATACGTATGGAGAAAGGGATTTAACTTTGAAAGTTTTGAAATCGCTGCAGAAACGTAAATGAAATAGATGAATGTTATAAGATAGCTGTTATTCACAAAATGGGTCACTTATCTGGCCAAAAAGATAGAAAAAAATATCCTCAAACAATTCAAGTTGTCTGGAGACTTTGTTGGGCTTCAGTGTTAGCAATGCAATCTGGAGATTTCTCTGCTTAGCAAGGAATTATTGGTTAGACATGGAGCTCAAGCTTGTGAGGAGTTCATCCTTGAGTAAATAGGCACTAGGTGGCCAGTTCAATGGTTTTCAGTGTCTTCACAGGGCCAGAAAAAAATCTCAAATTCTGAGGCATGTTGTTGTATCATTTTACTTTTAGTAGTTATGTTTTTGCCATACAGGCTGCAATGGTAACCACTTTTCTCTCCCAAATTACTCACAACTTATTCACTAATCACCTCAGAATCATAACAATGTAGTTTATTTACTTTGCGGTTGTGCTTTGCCTTCCTATTTCCCCACTGAAGAGTTCTTGTTATGTCTGTACACTGTTTAATCTCCATATAGTAAATCCTCATCATCTTATCCTGGTTTCTCCTTACATAGGGGCTATCACCACTTGGGTAGCCTATTTTCTTTTTGGGACTCTGTTATAATCAGGATAAACCATTAAATTCCCTTTCTAATGCCAAACTGTTATCATGTTAGTAAACACCCCCTTTTTGTGAAAGCATAACCTAATATTCTTGAGCCTGTGACAGAGTACCACCTTCTGTGGGAAAAAGCAAATAACCCAGTCCATCCTCCCAAACTCCTCACTCTCAGATGTCTGCTCTGCCTTTCTAGACAGATAAAGCATTTTATTACATACTCTACACCTCCACCTTTTTCTGTCACTATATCCCTGTACACTTGCAACTTTCTACTTCACAGTTCACAGTTATTTCTTATCTTTTACCTCCTTATATACTGCTGCTTTTACTTTCAGTCAGCATCTACCCTTAAAATTCCTCACTACCACGTTGCTACATTTCCCAAGCTATTCTTGTTCCAAGAACTCCAGAAGCAATGCTCTATATATTTTAGGACCAAGTACTTTTATTCAGGAGACTTCCGTTACACAAACATCACCATGCATGTCCCTTGCCTCATCTTGTTGACCCCATATTCAGACCTTAAAACTATTAAGACAGAGATAAGGAAATATATTTTCCTCCTAATTTATATATCCTTCCTTTGCTCTGGGTATTATTTCTCAGAACCAGCATATAGCAATAAAAAATGCAACATAAATACATGCAGACTGAAAAAGATTTTACTATAGTCTGACTTCTAGATTGCTACAGCCAAACTCAAGATCTTTGCTCTTAGAGAAACAAGGCGGAAGCATAATAAATCACTGCTATCTACTCTCTCTCTCTCTCTCTCTAAAGTATCATCTTTTCAAAAACATAGGCAGACAGATGGAGTACAAAGTAGTAAATATTGTATATAGCTCCTAGGTCAGTGTGCTTTACGCATACAGCCTCTACTTCAGTGTGATACATATGGTTACTTTTTTAATACTATGCCTTTATGTTTTGGGAGCAACTTTATCTATGTGTATATAGACACTGCAAATCTCTGTTACAACTTATTTATCTATTCATATTCCTACTATTACTATGTTGATTAATCCATCTTTTATCTGTATGCTCCTAGGTTGAGCCTGAAACTGGTCCACTATGATCAGAGCTCTACCCTGGTAATTAAATCAGTCAGTCAATGTATAAGTGGATTATAGGTGACTAGTTTAAGAAAACTAAAAATTAGTGCTTCAGCCTGCCATATCCCAAAGCCTGTTGAAAATACACTGCATGCTATCTGGTTTAATATCAGTCTGCATCTTCGAAGATCTCAGTTGTGCAATGAATATGGATACAAGTCTGCATAGGCTGATGCCTTTTTAGATATGGCCTGAAACAGACGGTCTATCTCACATATCCAAACCTTAAGTTTGGTAATCACTCCAGCCTTGACTGGGGATTGACAAATACACCCAGCACACTTGTACCCTTACTGTACAGTACCCCTTAATGAGTGATCATATCTCATACTAAACACCTACTCAGAACAGAATCCATTGTACATCTATGTCTTAAAATATCTTAAAGAGAACGCAAACCATTCATGTTAAGTTGTCTATCTCGCCTTCATTCTTGCTGGATGGGTTCGGAGCCGACCTCGGCTCCGACTCGGCCACTCTAAAGCTCGAGAGTTGGTTCCACCGGCTCGAGGCTCCCCTTATATCCCACAATGCTAGGCGATAGTTACCCCAGATCTCGTTTGCCGCTACAGCTTCGAGGTTGGTTTTTCTACCGGTTCCTGGTGAGTTTAAGCTTTTTCTATTAAAAGTTACTCTGTTTTCCCCTTTTTTAGTTTAATTATTGTCAAATTAGTGTAGTTCTTTGAACCTTATCCCCGACCTAATTTTTCCCGTTTTTTTCTTAAAAGAACTTTTAGTTCTTCCCTTGGGCCTTGGGCCTTCCCTTCCCTAGGGAGTGTTTGTGTAGTTTAAGCTACTGTTTATTGTACTTTATTGTACTTTATTTTTAGTATTTTTACTAAAGTAATTGTTTTTGACAGGGTATAACTGGTGTGTTTGAGGGTGTGTTTGTGTTCACCAGTTAGGCTATGTCTAAAGAAGCAAAGGTCTCCGGATTCAAGAAGTGTGATGCGTGCTGTCAGAAAATGTCTCTGACAGACGCTCACACTTCTTGTGTCTATTGTCTGGGGCCTTTGCACCTGCAGGACTCCTGTGCTGTCTGCCATGGCTTCAGCCCCAGGGTCCTGCAGGAAAGAAAAAACAAGCTCATATTGAGAGGCTTGTTGAAGCCTGAGGATTCCCTGTCTGTCTCAACAGGGAAGCCCTCCAAGGCATCGAGGTCTTCGGCTCCGGCTTCTGAGCCGAGACCTCAGGTTGTTCAACCTTTGCCTTTATCGGCTCGGCTGGAGCCGATAAGACTCAGTCCACAGTTTCTGTGGCTCCGCCGGAGCCGAGGTTATCGAGTACCGTGTCGGCTCCGACAAGATCTTCGGAGCCGACAACCAGAAAGAGGTCTAGGTCACCTTCTCTTGGCTCCGTTCATTCGGCTCCAGGATCTCCCCTGCTGTCTGAACGGAGCCAAAGATCTCATTCCTCTAGGTCATCGAGGTTGTCCGATCATGACCTTCAGAGGGTGGTGAGTCGACTACTCAAGTCTGAGGCACTAGCCCAGATGCTTCAGAGCCCGACTCATCAGTCGGTGCCTGTCCGGTCCATCAATTCCTTCCTCCTTCGACTCTTTTGAGCTCGGAGCCGGGTGTCGGAACCGAGACTGTGGTTACCTCGAGCCGAGACAATTGTCTTCGGCCCGCTGCCGGCTCCGTTTTCTTCCATGGAGGAATCTGGCGCCGGACTTCCCTCGTCGGCTCGAGGGGTGAGTGGCATCGGACCCTTGTCCGACCCCCCTCTCCCTCTCGGTGCTTCGGCGCTGGTGAGTTCGGCTCCGACATCGACCTCGGAGCCATCACTGTCGGTGCCGAGGGGTCCTAGCTCCTCGGAGCGGGGACCTCTGGCTCTGCCTGACAGGGTGCTTTCGAGGTCATGCGGAGTGTGTTAGAGCCTGGCTCTACTCCACAGTCGGCTCCGTCAGCCCCTCCCTCTATGCTGCCTCAGGGTAAGTCGACTCACTCCCTCATCCCTGACCGCAGAGAGCCAACTCCTCAGGAGCTCCCTTTGGGGATTTCATCCTCTTCCGAGGCCTCTCCTGATTTGGCAGAAGAGCCCCCTCGGAAGAGGAAGTGCAAGAGGAAGCACATTGACTCACCTGAGTCTATCACGTCGGACACAGATCTGGATGATTCTGAGGGTTCCCCCCGTTCCCCTTCTGAAGATGTCTCATTTGCAGACATTCTGGAGATCCTTAAACAGAGGGGAAATTGGCCAGCCCTCAACCCTTCGGAGGACGAATCTGTGTATCTTGAGGCGTTTGGCTCTCGTCCTTCCACCTCCTGGGTGTCCCCCGACCACCTCATGCAGGTGGTTGCTAAAAAGGCATGGACGGCTCCTGATTCAGTGGACCCCACTCCCAGGAGACCCTCCAAATTCATCACAGCTCCATCAGACAAGGAATTTTTATCAAAAGGAGTCTCTGTGGATGCTATGGTGGTTGCTGCCGCCACAAAGAAGGAACTGGCTGATCCTTCAGTGCCTGTCCATCCACCTAACAAGGAATCTAGGTCCATGGATAGGTACGGAAGCGGATGTTCTCCTCAGCGACATTTACTATGCTCGCTGAATTACCTGTGCCATTTCACTTTCGTCTTCAAAGAGACTTGATCAAAGAAACGAGTGAAATGCTGAAGGAACCTACAGCTGCGGGTTTCCAGAAAATGAACACGCAGCTGGCTATCCTTAATTCTATTTCCAACTCCTCCATCGCCTCCTCTCTTATGCGGCCGATGGAGCGAGCAGAGCATAGGAACAGGGTAGTCAGACGTAGGCACGCCTGGATGCGGCTATGCAATTTTGTGGAACCTTTCAAGACGTCTTTCACGAACTCCCTTTGATGGATCATCTCTTTTTGGTCCACAAGTGAAAGAAACCCTGACTAGGTGCGAGACTGATGGCAAGACCCTTTCTGCCGTCGGAGTCCGTTTTTCTACTCCTTCTAGGCCTTACCCCAAAGGCCAGAAGGGGAAAGATGTGGTTCCGTAAACAATCCCAAGGGACTTCGCCTGACGCACAGAGTCGGTTCCCCGCCAGAGGCAGAGGGGAACAACAATGGTAGACGCCGCCCTAGAGGCAGAGGGGGTCCGCAGAACCAGGGCAATCGAGAAACGTTCTCCGATAAGCCCTTTCAGCATCCCTGAGGTGTTGCTCGGCTGCCCCTCTTCGAGGCAGTCGGGAAGATTGTCACTGTACCCAGAAGCCTGGCTATCCTTGACACAAGACAAATGGGTACAGTCCATCATTTCCGAAGGTTATTCTATTCCCTTTCTTCGTTTTCCAAATCAGTCAAAAAAATCCCTTCCGGATGTTCCACCCGCTCAAAGGGATATAGCAGCTTTGGAAATTTCAAAACTGCTTGCAAAAAGAGCTATTCAGCCAGTGCCAGCAGACCAACTAGGATCCGGAATCTACTCAAGGTTCTTTTTAGTTCCAAAGAAAACAGGGGACTGGAGACCAATTTTGGATCTCAGTATCTTGAACAGATCAGTCAAGAAAACAAGATTTCGGATGGTCACGCTGCAATCCATTCTTCCCCTATTGGGAAAAGGAAACTGGATGTGCTCTATAGACCTTCAGGACGCGTACTATCACATAAAATGAACAGGCGCTCCAGAAGATTCCTCCGCTTCAGGCTGGGAACCAGTCATTTTCAATTCAGGGCCCTGCCCTTTGGTCTCACCACTGCCCCGGTGTTTACCAAATGCATGGCAGTGGTAGCTTCTCACCTGAGGCGACAAGGATTCCAGGTGTTTCCATATTTGGACGACTGGCTCCTCACAGCTCCCACCAAGCATCTCCTTCTGATGGCCAGAGATTACACTTTTCGCGTCTGTCAAAGACTGGGTATCTCAATAAATTGCGAAAAGTCTGTTTTGTCGCCTTGTCGTACTATTACCTACATAGGCTAAAAATTAGATACTGTAAACATGTCTGCAACACTAACGAACCAAAGGATATCAGACATTCAAAATTGGTATCACTACTTCTCAACAACAACAGAGCCAAAGCCAGGTTAGTTCTAAAGGTGTTGGGAATCATGGCAGCAGCCATACCCCTCCTTCCATTGGCCAGATACCACATGCGGATCCTTCAGTGGATGCTCTTTTCTCAATGGTCATACCAGGAACTTCCAATGTCTCACACCATTATGATCACGCGTGCAAAAGCATCTCATGTGGTGGATGTCTTCCCCAGCTCCTGTTGGGGAGACCATTTGTTCCACCTCCTCCGGTTGCTACTCTGACAACGGATGCCTCCCTGATCGGGTGGGGGCATTATCAGGGCAGGACAGTCCAGGGCACATGGCAACCAAACGAATGCCACTTGCACATAAATGTTCTGGAGATGAGAGCAGTGCTTTTAGCGTTGCAAGCCCTTCAACACTCTCTTCCCTTGGGAACGATTCCAATCCAGACAGACAATATGTCTGTAGTGTGGTACATCAACAGACAAGGTGGGACCAGATCATACCCCTGTGTCGAGAAGCACTCAGACTGTGGCAATCGGCGATTTCTTGTCAGCGTTTTCTGATAGCAACGTACATTCCCGGGAAGTCCGATCTCATTGCGGACAAGTTGAGCAGAGCTATTCTCATGCCTCACGAGTGGTCTCTGAAAGACTCTGTAGTGAGAGATTTTCTCAAGTGGGGTCAGCCTTGCTGCGATCTTTTGCTACTCCCCAAAACAGCAAGTGCAGAGAATACTTCACTCTATTCCCTTTACCAGGCCAACCCAGCAGGGACGCTAGTCCAAGTTTGGCCCCGGGACTTCTGTATGCATTTCCCCCTTTCCCACTGATCTCTCAAGTAATACAGAAAGCTATCGCTCAGAAGGCCTCATTGATCCTCATTGCTCCTTACTGGCCTCGACAAGTGTGGTTCCCCTTTCTGCATCGATTTCTTTGAGCGACCGTGGAATCTGGACCTAGTTCCAGATCTTTTGATCCATCAGTCGGGTCAGTTTCATCGCTCCCTCCCTCTCTGAACCTCACTGCTTGGTTCCTCCACTTCCAACCGTTGCCAGGCTTCCTCAATTATCTCACTCTGTTAGAGATATTTTGATAGCTTCCCATAAATCTTCCACTCGAAAGATTTATTTGAGTAAGTGGAAACGATTTTCATATTGGGCACAAGGAAAGGGCATAGATCCTTTCACCGCTTCCATCCAACTAGTCCTCGATTTTCTTGCTGAACTCTTCCATGCAGGTTCATCTCCATCTACTCTTAAGGTTCAATTGGCAGCTATTTCTAATTTCCATGTGGGTATTTCTGAATCTGCCCTAATGTCCCACAAACTCTGCAAAGCCTTTTTGAAAGGAGTTTTTCTTCTCAGACCTCCTGTAAGAAATCCTCCTTCTCCTTGGGACCTAAATTTAGTTCTTGCTTCTTTGATTCTTTCCCCTTTCGAACCTGCAGCTTCATGTTCCTTAAAGTTATTATCATGGAAAACTCTCTTTCTGGTGGCTATCACATCAGCTAGAAGAATTTCAGAACTTCAAGCACTCAGTTGTCGCTCCTTACCTTGTGTTCCATAAGGACAGAGTTTCATACGAACTAACCCGTCCTTTTGCCTAAGGTGGTTTCAACATCAAATCTAAACCAATGCATTGACCTCCCTGTCTTTTTCCGAGTATTCAAATAGGTCTGAACAAAATTACACTGTCTGGATGTTCATCGTCAATTAAGGTACTACTTGGACAGGACGAAACAATTCAGAAAATCTGATCAGCTGTTTGTCTCCTATGCGGAAAGCAGAAAGGGACTTCCAGTTTCAAAGGTATCTTTATCCAGATGGCTAACATCTCTGATTACCCTTGTTTATGAGATTAGACACCAAAAACTGCCTAATAAGCCTAAAGCCCATTCCACCAGAGCTTTGGCTACTTCTCTAGCCTTCCAAGACAGACTGCCTATTGACACCATTTGTGCAGCGGCTACTTGGGCTACTCCTCACACTTTTATTTCCCATTATAAGTTGGATTTAGCTTCTAGGCATAGAGCTAATTTTGGTTCCACTGTTCTCAGGAGTCTGTTCCGTTAGGCCACCCGGGACAAGGTGCTAGGACGCGGTCCCATCCAGCAAGAATGAAGGCGAGATAGACAACTTAACATATAGAAGTTATGTTCTTACCATAACGTTCCATGTTAGTTGTCTTCTTCTCGCCTTCTTCTTCCCACCCTCCTTCCCCTGGCCTGGACAGACCTAGAGGAGTTGTGATCGTGACCTCTCTTTCTACCACCTCTTTCTTAGCTATATGCTATTATGCATATTTCTTGTTTCAGAATGTAGGTCACCATTCTTCTTCCTGTTGTTAGAGGTGGATTCTGTTTTTACAGTTATACTGTTTCTGTTATAAGCTGGGGTTAGCTTACAAACGAGATCTGAGGTAACTATCGCCTAGCATTGTGGGATATAAGGGGAGCCTCGAGCCGGTGGAACCAACTCTCGAGCTTTAGAGTGGCCGAGTCGGAGCCGAGGTCGGCTCCGAACCCATCCAGCAAGAAGAAGGCGAGAAGAAGACAACTAACATGGAACGTTATGGTAAGAACATAACTTCTATTTCCATGTTGAATTGGCCCAGAATTATTAGTTTTCTATACTGCCCCAGGATACTTTTTCATGGACAGGATTTCTAAACACACTTCTGCCTTCAAAAATACTTATTTGTCGATCAAAGCATGCAGCTGTGTTGAGACAGATTTGTGTCTCAGAGAATACTCATGTTCAAGAATAGACTCCCTATCCACGTGAAGCAGAGTTCATCCCTAACACTATTTAAGTGTAACCTTGACCAATGGAAGGGAAATCAGAAATTCACTCTGGGTCTAGCCCCATGTCTCTGACAGACAAAGGCATACAGTAATGCCCAAACTAACATACCCCCCAAATCTTCTAGAACCTTCCTAACATATCCCATCTTAATAAATGCCCATGATACACAAGGACGCAATTGGGTTGAGTGCATGGCTAGTCTTATAAACAGCGTAGTAGCCATTAGCCTAGCACATACCTATGAACCTATGAAAATCTTCATGCTAAAAGGCTGTTAAAGAGGTCAGTCAATTCTTAAACAAAAGACCAGGCCACATTATTGGGAAGAGTAGCTATCTTATGTTGCCAAGAGCACATGTTCCCTCTGCTAACCTATAGACAGGTAACAGAGCCATCCTTCAGATATCTCTAAATATAATTTTATTTCATGTGACAAGCTCCAATAGGAAAATTGCTGCCAGCCTGTATCTGAAGAAACTATATGACAATCATGGCATAAAAGCACTTTCACTGTATCCACACTTTCTATACAAAAGAATAAAAGAATAACCTGATCTACTGCAGACCTCTAAAATCTACCCATACTGACCATTTCCTTTCTAAGTCCTTGCAGAATAACTTCCATAACCCTAACACTGTTAGTATCCCAAACTTCTAAATTGCTCTGACTTCAGAGCCTTTTCCTTCATTGCCCCTACATGAACAACAGATACAGGCCACAGGCCATCCAAGTTTACCTGAACTTCTGAGAAATAAATTACAATCAGTAAGGGGTACAGCACAGAACCCTGTGGTATGCCACTGGTGATGGTTCTTTGGCTAGAGGTGAAGTTGCCCACTTTGACAGTATGTGTCCTATCGGTGAGCCAGCTGGCTAACCATTTAATAATGTAGGGGTTAATTCCCATTTTGGAGAGTTCCTCTTTAATACCTGAGTGGGGGAATTGTGTAAAATGCCTTGTCTACATTAAGACTGGCAGTATACACAGTATTTCACTCATCTAGGGCCTTGGTGACTTTCTCAAAGAAGTCAATTATGTTTAACAGACATGATCTACCTTTAACAAATCTAAACTGGGTTGTGTCCAGAGTTTGGAGATTACCTATGCCCTTGTTAATAATGTCCATAATGATTCTTTCCATAACCTTGCAGATGAGGCTAGTCAAGCTTATCGGCCTATAATTCCCAGGGTCAGTTGATGGTACTCCTCTGTGAGGATTACTGTTGCTGTCCTCAATTCCACCGGAACATGGCCAGTTCTCAGGTTGTGGTTAAACATGGATCCAAGTGGGTCTGCTAGGTCATGTTTTAAATTATTTAAAAGGCATCCTGGGATGTTGTTTGGTCCCAGTGACACTGTGTTTCTGGCCTTGAAGGGCAACAAGATGACCTGCTCTCTTGAGATAACAGACTGAGGAATGGTGGCAGGTATACTTTGGCAGATGACTGGAGGGTAAACAGCAGTGACGTTTTCACCAAATTTGTCAGCTAGCAGGTTGTCTATTACCTCCGATTGAGTATGGGTGGAGCCATCCACAAGGGGTCTATATTATATGCTCAAAGCTTTAAAACTTCGATGCTCATATGATCGACACCATATGAGCGAAGTTTTAAAGCATTAAACATATAATAAAAAGTAAACAAAAACAAAAAAAAAACTACCTGAATGCTCTGAACATATAGCTGCACCCCCCAACACCCCCCCCCCCGCTACTTAAATATACCAACTCCAAGATCGCAATACAGTGAAGTAAAGGGAAATATTTACTATGGCAATCTCTGTTGAAACGCTCGACCTTTTAAAAAGTTTGCTCATATGGTGTCGACCATATGAGACTCGAACTTTGGAAAGTTAGAGCTTCTAATATAGACCTGTCCACAACCAGTTTTAGCTCATAGCTGGATAGTCCCTCTTAGACTTCAGACGTAGTTAATGTTCTAAGCTTAAGGAGTTTTATACTGTTAGGCAATGTTTTTGAACTATATTTTAAATAAAGTGTTGTTATATTGTAGGCAGTTGCATATTTCCTCACTTTTGTTTTTTATATATATATATATATATATATATATATATATATATATATATAAAATTGTAATTTTGTCTGTCATTTGGATTACTGAAAGTAGGTTGTGGCTGAAATAAGGGTCCATGTGGTGTTTAAAAATCATACCTTAAACCATGTGGCCCAGTTGTATATTCTTTCTTCACTTCATTTATCACTTTTTCTAGTGCCCTTCTTAGAATTTATTTTTTCTCTTTCTTTTATTACCATTTGCTTATTTTTTTTCCACTTTGCATGTAACATAAATTTTTTCAACGTAATTCTTGTCATATGTGTCTTTACATATTCTTCCTCAAATATTAATAACCTCCTCTTCTTTATATTATAATTCCCTATCATCATTTTTCATAAGCTCCATTTTCCTTTCATTATATTTTACCTGAAAGGTGATACTTCTTTTTCCCTTTCAAAAATAACTTCTTTCTTATCTTTTAACACTTTCCTTATTATATTCATATGTTTTACTTTCTTCTTTGACAGAGTGACTGCTTCCTCCATCCAGTAATTTCTCACAATTTTCTTTTCTTTCTCACATTTTTCCTATTCAATTTTTCATCTGAGTGAAATTTCTTTATACTTTTTAAACATTAACCACCGGTTTGTTGTACTCCTGTCATTGTTAGATGTTCCTTCCACGATTCCTTAATTTCCTTTGGCAAATATTCCTGATTTGACCTGTTGTCTGTTAACTTTTTCATAATTTTTCCATCTTTTATTTTTTTTTCATTTTTCTCTGTGGCTGTTCATATTGCCCTCTAGTCAGAGAAAGTTGCTTTTTTACTTTCTTCATTAATTTTCTGATATTCTTTGGTTATGTTACTTAATATTTTTCAATACTTAAATTCTCTCTTTTAAATGTAAACAATTTTATCACCACTCATTAATTAAATACACTGCATCATGTTGTCTTTTTCTTTCATTAAACTACAATTAAAATCACACAGTGTAATTATAAATAAATGATCACATATTTTTATCTCCCCAAACATGTTTTTTTCTCCACATGTGTATAACATGAAGAATACTAAAGTTTATGAATTTGAAGATGTTTGAAGATGAATAGTGATGGAAGGAATGGAATGATGCCAAACTTTAATTGTATGCTGACTGTATGGCATAGTTGTAAACTGGTATGACAGCTAAGGATTGATCCATGATCTGCATGAAGTTTTATACAGAAGATTAAAAGCAGACTGAGAACAGGTTATAAGCTGAGGAGTATCAAATGGAAATTAAGAAGAGTACACAACACATAACTGTCTTTAAATAACATTACAGGCATCAGTGTATATTTGCTTAAAGCTGGATTTGAAAAGAATGATTTAGGTAGAACTTGAGGTATTCATTGATACAACAAACATTGCTAGTTATGATGGGATAGAAAAGGGAACAAATAGAAGTGGTTTATATTAAGAAACTGTATGGTGAGTATGAAGCAAGTGCTGTAGTCCTGACAGCCAAAGCAAAGCAGTATGGAAGTAAATGCTTGTACTGCATTACCTACCGGTGATCATCTGCTGCCATGCCCCTCATTACCTTGCACCCAGGGTGGCTACTTTGTCCCACACCAGCTATGTGCCGTTAAGACACACACCTTTGCAGTTTTGCCCTAGAAGCACAGGAGTGTGCTACAGGGTTTATAGCTGACCAAACCCTATTAGTTTGTTTATAGGCAAATTAAAAATCAGTAAATAATTAACATAGAGTTATAAATTGCTCATTTTGATAGAATTATATAAACGCTCCTTAAAAGGTGGCATTATTGGGATCTCTTGAAGGAATCATCAGAATTGCACATCTAAATTAATCTAGTTTGTGGATTCTAAATTATTTGGGAAGATAAGCAAGTTCTGCCAGGTATCTAGTTCAAGCAGAAAGTTAAGGCTGTGAGCTATACTTTCTGTAGTATAGAGTTTGATTTCCTTAGCCCTCATTTAGTTATTTGACCTTGAGCAATTCATTTAACTAGACTTTGCTCCTAGGGTGCCCCTGTAAAGAGACAAGTGTATTCTTACCTGATGACCTAAGAGACCTCACAGTGACATATTGCACCAGTAGGTCCTCCAGATATGTGGGACCAAGAATATGCAGGGTCCAGTAGGCCAGTGGAAGATTTTAAACTAAATGTATTGACCTGGCAGTGACTGGTAACCCTTGCATCTCTCACAGCAGAGTGGTGGTGTGACATCAATGGAAATTTCTCATTAATAATTTTGCAATCACACCACATCCCCATCAGACAGCCCAAAATATAAGGAACTGCATTGACCCCAGCAAGGCAATATTAGTGCATGAATTACTGTATCCTGAACCAGTAATAGGTTCATAGGTGTAAAGGTAGTTACTAAACATGCTGTCCCAGAGACCATTAAGGAGCCTAACCCAAATTCCCAACTGCCCAAAGCACTTTCTTGTTAAGTGACTTGCTCATGGTCACAGTAGGCAAATAAAGGTGGAAAGATTCAAATTCTGTACTGTTGGCACTGAAAGTGGCCCATTAACAAGTCCAAGCTTTAATCCTTCATGCTAACTGCCAGACTAATGGATCTTAGATCTGAGTAGTATTCTTCAGATAGAAAGATATTGATGACACCCAACACCTACCAGTCTGCTGTTAGGAATATTGCCCAAATCTGATGTAGTTTGAAATAAACCAGGAAACTGTCGGTCCAAGTGACTGGTTCTACCACCAAGATCCAATTCTCCAAGCTGGAACCACCAAGTAAAATGAATGTCCGTATTTGTGTAGCGCAGTGGTAACTACTTTGGTGAAGCAGAATTGCCATAGATATTATGAAGTTCTGTAGTCAGCTTATAGGTTACGTCATTGACTCAGGCATCAAAATAACCCAGGATGATCCATGCAGCAGATTCATGAACTGGTTTGAGGAGAAAATCCATAAACTCACACACAAAAGTTCTGAAATAACAGGGTAGATGGTAAACAAGAAAAAATCTGCAGTTCAGCAAAGGGTGGATAAAGCCAGCATCCATTCAGATCAAGCACTGAGGTGAAACAAAGTGCCACTTCACTGCCCATATTGCCCTACCTTGGACTGTGAATAATTTGATGACTTGGATTGAGGGATGCCACAGGATGTGGTCTGTTTATGGTTTGCTATCACAATCTTGGAAACATAATCCCGAAACCATAATATCAAAAAAAAAAAAAAAATACTGAAGACCACAATGTCTAAAAAATCTCCAAGACTGAATCCAGCTACTGATGTGAACCTAGGAATGAGTGCTAACATAGGTCTTGCAAGTGGGGAGGGGTTCCAAGAGTTTGATATTGTGGTCTTCAGCATTTTGGTCTTTTGATTTTATGGTCTCGGATTAAAATTTTCAAGATAGTGGGCTTCGGGATTGTTAATAGCAAACCATCTGCTGTTATCATCCCTTTGGATTCCTGATAGAATGCTGATTGCATGGAATGAGTCAGACATGAAGCTTGGTTTATTCTGGGCTACTCTTGGATTAAACAGTACTGCTCAAACAAGGGCCAAATGATGGTAGACCCTGCTTAAAAAAACTGGAATGAAAATGTAAAATGTGAGGTGTTGCCTCAACATGGAGGACCTCTGATATGATGGTGCTTCCAGTTCCAGCATGTTCTCCCAGGTCTGGGAATACAATAGAAGAACACCTGTTATCCCGTGTGATAATTCTTCATAATCATCCTTCCGAGTGTTAAGGAGACCAGGGGAAAAATTATCAGAGATTCAAAAATGAGAGAGAGATCTCTGCCATAAGAGAGTCTCATCTGGAGTACAAGATGAGACTTATGCATGGTTTACAGAGCAATCTCCAATCCAAACGTAATGAATTGGCTGCATATTTGTAAATCAAACAGACTAGAGCTACCCATTCCAGGGACCTAAATATGGCCTGAGATTTGAATAGGACATGCTGAAGGGACAGACTTGTCTGCCAGCAACTGCCACGTCTTTAGCATAGGCTGCCAATTCATGTGAGGCAGAGCACCCCTATAACACTGTTCAAAAGGAACCTGAACAAGTGGATGGGTCATTGTAAGTTCATCCTGGGGATAGCACCCACAGCTGTCCTGGACATGGGCAGTCATTTCTAAATAAAATCCTGTGTATTGACTAGATTTTATGTGGTATTACATTGGGATGAAACAACTAGGTTTTAAATGATCTCTGGGTTGATAGCCTAGTAACCTCCTAGGATCGTATAAAATTAAATTAAAAAAAATCACTGCACTAAGGCAGTTAACATTACAAAGAGAGGTACTCCATAAGTCATTTTGAAAAATTCCAACTTAATGTAAAATTGAGACCATTTTAAAAGAATGTAGCATATAAATCAAAAAGATAACCAACTGATAAAACAAAAGCTAGACACTCCAGAAAGCTATAAATATAGTACTATAAGTACAGTACCAAAGAAAGTTCAGATTTTCTTTAAAGCTCTAGCAGTCTTCCTAGAATGAGGAGTACTGAAAGAAATAATTAAGTGCAGTCTTTAAAAATGATGGAAAAAGTAGGCCCAGTTGGCAGATAACTCAGCAAACCAAATATCCCAAAGAAGCCAACATATGCAGTTAACAAATGATAATCCCAAAGCAGTTGGCATATACAATTAGCAAATGAGAATACCAAAGAAACTGGCATATTTTTATTTATTTGTCATTTGTTAACCAGGTTAGTCCAGCTGAGCCAAAGAACTGTTTTCTGTGGAGACCCAAGGAGTAAAGCTCCAGAATAGAATTAAACAAGACATTAACATTTATACATTCAAAAAAACAAAAAACAAAAACAACAGTATTATCATACTTATGTGATACATTGGAAAATCAAGAAAATTACATAGTTATATCATTGAACACATTTCCAGTAATGGAAGGTTACAATCAAAGTATATGGAAAACTAAAATGCTGAGTGATTTGTAGATGACTTTTTAGAGAAAAATCAGACACTGGCACATACTAGTATGCCATAATATTACAGAAAACAGAGCTAGGTTGGTGATAAAAACATAGTGTTGCTGTTAACAAAGAGCTACAGCTAGATTGTCAGTATAAACTTGATAGTGTTTTTGTTTACTATTAGCAGGTAGGCATAGCTCCAGTTTTACAGTAAGGAGAGGTTGAGTGGTGGTGGTAGTGGAGGGACTAAGTAGGGTCCTGGCATGGGCTGGAGCTACAGTTAAGAAGGTAGTTTTTAAGTTCAGTTCTCAAATGGTTTGTACAGTTAATGTTTCTAATATTTGGTGGCAAATTGTTCCAGGCTTGGGACACTGTTTTTATAGAGAGGTTTGCCAATGTTTTTGTTAGTTTTTTAGATTTTAAGAAGATGTTGATCAGAGCTGCGTAAAGTTTGAGAGGGGGTCCCATCAAGGAGAAGAGTTGTTATTTGAGTGGGTTTAGAAGGGTAGTTGTAGTAAGTGAGGGTTTGTGTTTGAGTTTGCGTAAGGTAGGAGTGAGTGCGAATAATTTGAGTTTAAGGAGTTGTGTACTGGGGATATTAGAAAAGGAGAGATTAAGTAGAGTAGAAGAGTGTCTTTATGGGTTTTGGTGTGTGTGTGTGTGTGTGTGTGTGTGTGTAGGAGATGGTTGTAGATAATTCAGTTCTATATAATAGGATGTTAGGAATGATAAAACAGTAGAGGGCTTATGAAGTAAAGTTGAATCATTATTGGGATGAGAGTTGTGAGGAGAAGTTGTAGGAAGTGTAAAAGAGAGGTATGGGGTGTTTATGTTTGTTAGGTTGTAGTTAGGGAGAGAAGAAAAAATATGAAGGAGAGTGAAAATACAGATGTGAAATGCTGACAGTTAGGTGGCTGGGTGGGTGATTGTGGGATGGGGAGGGGTGGTAGGTGGGAGGGAGATACGAGTGGATGGTGAGTTGTTTGATTGGGAAATGGAATGTAGTGCTAAGTTGGTGAGAGTATAAACCTAAGGGAAGTGGAGATGGGGGTAGGGTAGGGGAATGGAGTGAGCCTGAGCGAAGCGAGGTCAAACCGAGTGGTTAGGACCAGGTCTTGTGTGACTGAAAACTAAGGAAACAGTCAGTGGAACGGTAAGTATTTCAACAGGAATAGAAATGGCTTTAGAGTTTCAAGGAAGAAAAGACTAAGTAATATTGTTGAAAGGGGTGGAGTCAGGGTGTGGGCGGTAGAAGTGATTAGAACTAGACATAGAAATTATGATGGGGGTACAGGTGATAGAACAATTTAAAGTGTCTGACTATCAAAAAGCTGTAGATGAACAGAAAGTAGAAAGTAATAGAGTCTAGGAGAGAAGAATACAAAGAGGGAGGAATCGAGTGAGTTGAAGGAATTGAGGAATGGTTTGAAACGTAGGAAAAGAGAAAAGTGCACTAAAAAGGGGATGGCAGGATAGAGGGAATGATAGATGGGAGTAGATGGAGGGATGGCACACTAGCTACGAGGAGACGAGAGAGCAGAAAGAAGATATAATACAGAGAAGGAGTGTAGGGGAAAAAGCTAAGGGGTTGGGTTTGGTGATGTGCTTACACTTAGTTTAACTACAAACAAGGTGTAGGGCTACAGAGCAAATAAAAAAGATACCAGTAAAAACGCACATTAATTTGAGATAACAAGAATGTTGCAGGCAGTATTAGGCTGGGTTCGGTACTGGCTAAGTATATTGTTCAAACACTGAGGGCCAAAAGCAGCAGTAGCAACCTTATTTGACACAGATTTCAGTATTACACAAATAAAGAACAGATTCACAAATACATTACTGAAAGTACGGCACATCACCAGGACCAGAGAGAAAGAGGGGCGATAGAAGGGAAGCAAGGCAATACAATTAGCAAATTAAAATCCCAAAGAAGTTGGTATATACAATAAGTCAGAAATACACACTCCAAGACAGTATCCAAACAAATGATAGTGAATATATACATTAAGAAGGAAATAGTAAGATAGAACAGTAGATGCAACAAGCATGAATATCAGAGATCCCAAAAGACAATGGCAGTTAAAAGCTGGCTCACAAAACAGAAAAGCAGCAATCACCAACTCTGGAAAAATCTACTGGAAAAAGAAATAATTGTGCAAAGAAGTAGATTTAGTTGATGATTCAGGTCGTCTTTTTTCTACAATAAGAAGCAGAAATATTCAGTCTTCATGAATGAAACATGTAGTGCTGCAGGTACGATGTAGAGATGAAATATCAAACTGCTTCACCACAACCTTCCTCTCCTTAAAGGCACAGCTGCAATAGCCCAAAGTAACTGTAGAATACTTAGATTTGGAATCTGTTAGAGATATTGGTCAAGCAGACCACTAATACCCATGGTGTTTGGAGATACATTTATACCCTCCAGTGTCTTCAGGAAGGCTGTGTGGGGTTCCTGAGTTTGAGAGGGTGGCCTGTAGCATGCTACAATTTGTAGAGCAGTTTTGCCTATGGTTAGTTGCACCTGGATGGTTTCCGGCCGTGCATTGCCACCAACCTGGAGGTGTGGGTATCCTTTATGAATATGGATACACCCCTCCTTTTGTGGTGTGGTCCGGGTTTTGGGGCGGAACGCATGATATGAGGTAAAACCTAATAGTGCCGGGGTGCTCTCAGGAGCCTTGAACCAGGTTTCAGTTACAGCACAGACATCGATGTTCTCCATACTGAGAGGGGCCTCGAGTGCGTGCATTTTGAGATTTAGACTTCTGGCATTGAGCAGCATTACCCTCAGTTTCTTCCCATTTTTGTTTTCTAGGGTGGTAGGTTTAGAATTTGAGCCTTGCCTAAAAAGGCACTATGGGGGTGGCAAGAGCCTTAGCCAATATCCGGAATCCCAGGGTGACAGGTGCAAGCCATCCCTTGCGAAGCAGCGTGGCTTGTCAAGCATGTCATCCCAGGCAGACAGACACTGGATCCCCTTTGAATGACACCAGACATTAAGCCAATTGTTAAAGCTGATCATCTTGTCTCTATATTGTGGCATCATTCTTGGTGAAGGAAGGATACTGCTCAGGGTTAGGGTCATACCTGCCTGGGCTACATAATCAGAGAGCTCCTCTATGTCTCTTTTCATGTAGTCCAGGGAGGTGCGTCTCAGGTCGTTCACACCAGCATGGACAATGACTGTGTCATATTTGTACTTGCCGTGGAGTGACCCGAAGTGCTTGTGTTATGTGGAGGATTCTAGCCCGATAGGCAGCTTACTGTGACCCTCTCCTTGTTCAGCCTGGTGAGTGGGACGTCAGTGTGTCTGACTATGGAGTCACCTATGACAAGTATGTTTGGTGTTGTATTTGGCCTTAAGGGCTGTGACTGCTTTGCACACTGCTTTTGTGGTTTATGTGTTGCTTGTGGGGTGTCTTGAGGTAGCAGTTGTTTGGGTGTCTGCTTTGGAGGCCTCTGCTGTTTAGGTAAATTTTTACTCAGAGCCTCCGAGTATGTCTTTGTGTGTTTATGTGTTTGATTCAGTGGAGTGGTAGCATTATGTGAGGCTGGTTTTGTGGTGTGTGTAGTTGCCTTCTCCTCCTGTCTGGTCTTGCCAGTCCTGAGTTGAGAGAGCTCAGACTCCAGTTTGGCTAAATAGCTGCATCTCGTGCAAGTATTTGTGTTATGTGGGAGGAGGAGAGGGTTGTCTGTGTACATGAGGCAGTTATAACATTGCCTCAAGATTCCCAGATTCACCAGCTGGACCGGAGAGGAGATTGACAACTGACCTTTGGACATGCTAGAATAATATTGGGAAATCCTTAATTGAAAACAAGGGCCAGTGGGGAGTGAGGGTGTAGTGCTTTTAATTTTTAGTGCTGACTTATATAATTGCTTTAGTGAGCAAGTGCCAGGTAACTTGAGTGCAATGTGTTACAAGTAACTAAATGCAAAAACGACAAACAGTAACTTTCTTTCAAGTGAAACAAGGAAATAAGTACAGTAAGCAATGCAGATATCACTAGTGATCCACAGAAGCACTGAGAAGTTGCGTATTAGGTGGAATTAGCTTCCAGGGAAATAACAAGCAAACAAACAACAAGCATATAAACAAAGCTAGATTCAGCAGGCCTGGATCTAGTCTATGCTAGAGCAAACAAGGTGTACCAATTTCAGTAAGATACAGTTCAAATATTCAGGCACTATAAACCTTTAACCAGAAATTCCCAGCTCAGAAGGGCAGAGTCCAGCCTCTTCTCCCACAAGAGTGCAGACCACGAACCTTCTTAATGTAAAATAACTGGCCTGAAGCCCAAGTGCCTAAACCAGAACTAATACACTTAGACACTGGGCTCTCAATCAGCAGTTCCCAACTTAGAAGTATGAAAGCTACCTGTCCTGCCACCACAGTGCTTGCCACAAACCTTCCTAATGTAAAACAACTGGTCTGAAGCCCAAGTGCTTAATCCAAAAGACTTGAATGATAGCTACACTTTAATCAAGTTACAACCAAGCAGTAATAAATACCATTGAATACTTTAGAGAATGTCTGGATTAGTGCTCAAGTTACACAAACAAAGCTAGATCCAGCAGGCCCGAATCCAGTCTATGCCACAGCAAACAAGGCACCAACTTCAGTAAGAAACAGTTCAGATATGCATGCACTATAAGCCTTTAACCAGAAATTCCCAGCTCAGAAGGGCAGAGTCCAGCCTCTCCTCCCACAAGAGTGCAGACCACGAACCCTCTTAATGTAAAATAACTGGCTTGAAAGCCCAAGTGCTTAAACCAGAATTAATACACTTTTAGAATAACAGACACTGAGCCCTCAATCAGCAGTTCTCAACCTAGAAGGATGTAAGCTACCTGTTCTGCCACAACAGTGCAGACCACAAACCCTCTCAGTGCAAAACAACTAACTGGTCCGAAGCCCAAGTGTTTAAACCAAAAGGCTTAGAATGAGTTACACCAAGCAGTAATATATACAATTGAGTATTTTTAAGATGATGCAAAAGTAAAATGAAGTAGGTAGAAACACAAGTACAGTAAAAGCAGATGAAAATATATATATTTTTTTTCTTTCTGAACAAGTGCTGAGATCAAAGAAACAGATTTGAGTGCTGAAACTAGAAAACTGGCTAGTTATAAGAAAAAAACAAGCTAGAAGGCTTCCCTCAAACACAGAAGGGCTTGGGGGCTCAGAAGCCTACAAATAGTCTATACCACTTAACAAGAAAGGCAGGAAATAAGCTTAATTTTTTTTTCTATTTCCCAGATGCTCTCTTTGTACACAGTAGGAGCGCCTGAAATCAGAATATGATCTCACTGCACTCAGTTGAGTGAGCAAATGAGATGGGCCCAGAGGCAGGCTGAGGGGCGGGCAGTTTCAATGCCACTAAGATTAACACCAAAACAAAAACAGGGTGGGTGGGAATAACTGAAGAGCAGAATAACTTCAGTTAAATATTCCTTCAACACTCCTTCATACACAGTTTAAATCAAATTAAATACTGTATTTTTTTTAAAAAAAAGTGCAGATAAAGGTACTTAAATTCTCTTATACGTCCAGTTGAATATAACCAAGTTCTTAGCTGGCCAAAGCTGAGGTTTTAAAGCAGGAATTATTTCACATGCACCAGTTAAATATGCAAGGACAGGAAATCAAAGAATGTGGCTACCCCACACCTGTAATTACTAGCAAATAACAAAATTCAGCCAACACTAGCTTCAGTTCAAGTTACTGAAGAGCAGAATAACTTCAGTTAAATATTCCTTCAACACTCCTTCATACACAGTTTAAATCAAATTAAATACTGTATTTTTTTTTAAAAAAGTGCAGATAAAGGTACTTAAATTCTCTTATACGTCCAGTTGAATATAACCAAGTTCTTAGCTGGCCAAAGCTGAGGTTTTAAAGCAGGAATTATTTCACATTCACCAGTTAAATATGCAAGGACAGGAAATCAAAGAATGTGGCTACCCCCACACCTGTAATTACTAGCAAATAACAAAATTCAGCCAACACTAGCTTCAGTTCAAGTTACTGAAGAGCAGAATAACTTCAGTTAAATATTCCTTCAACACTCCTTCATACACAGTTTAAATCAAATTAAATACTGTATTTTTTGGTCTATGGGACCAGACGACATCCCAGGGTGTCTTCTAAACAGGCTAAAACATGCAGTACCATCACTACTAAGTATTCTTTTCAATCATAGCCTAACCACAACCCTTGTTCCTGCGGAATGGAGAAAAGCTATAGTTATTCCCCTCCACAAGGGTGGCTTAGCAACATACCCGGGGAATTACAGACCCATAAGCCAGATCATCTTGATCTGTAAGGCCATGGAATGTATCATTATGGACCTCATAAATAAAGACATAGGTAACTTCCAAACCCTGGATCCTACCCTATTCAGTTTCGTGAAGGGCAGATCCTGCCTGTCAAATCTGAAGGATTTCTTTGAAAATGTGACCAAGGACAATGATGATGGCAAATCTGTGTACACAGCATACCTCAACCTGGCAAAAGCTTTCAACACAATCCCACACTCAGACATTACCGATAAACTTAGCAAACTGAATGTAAACCCCTTTGTTGTAAGATGGGGTGCCAGTTGGTTCACAAATCGGACACACTATCAAAGTGGGGGACTCCACATCAACCAGCAGACCTGTTACCAGTAGGGTGCCACAGGGGTCAGTGCTGAGTCCCCTACTGTTTGGTATATGCTTCTCAGACGTTCAAGTCAAAACTAAGGGGTTGTGACTGATAAAGTTTGCAGACAACTGCAAACTAGGTGCAGTCACTGAATCCCCAAATAATGTCAGTATACTCTAGGAGGGTCTCATGCAGGCCAATGACTGATGTATTAGTCACAGTCTCAAACTGAATGCAAAGAAATGCATCATCATTCCCTTTGGCACAAGCAGTATCCTCTTACACTATGAAATCACCAACAATACCCTAAGTACCAATGAAGTCATAAAGGACCTGGGATCACAAGTTGACTGTGACCTTAACTTCGACCATCATGTGTCTGCTGTATTAAAGAAAACTTTCTACATAGCACACTTGATTAGTAAAGGCATTGCCTTGAGAGCAAAAGAAGTTATAACCCCTTATACTCGGTCGTTATCCAGCCCATAATTGAGTATAACGCCCCGTTTGGCATGTACTGTACTAAGCACCTGCAGCAATTAGAGAGACCTCAGAGGTTTCTAACACACAAGATCAAGGGGCTGCAGCATGTGCCTTACACAGATCGACCAAAGTCCCTGTCACTATACTCCGTATTGTATAGACATCTTAGGGGAAATTTATGCCTGGCCTATAGAGCAATCCAAGACCCAAACCTAATGAACTTGCTGCATATCCATAAATCAAATGGGACTTGGGCTACCCATTCTAGGAACCTAAATATGGCCTGCGTCTTAAATAGGACATGCTGGAGAGACAGATTTATTTCCCAGTGATTGCCATGTCATTGGAATAGCTACCATTCCATGTGAAACAGCACTTCTGTCACACTGTTCAAGAGGGATCTGGACGAGTGGATAGGCACCATAAATTCTTACTGGGGTTGGAGCCCACAACCCTTGTGGACATGGGCAGTCATCACTAAATGCAGTCTTGGGTATTGACAAGCAGTTTTATGGTATTACATTGGGATGAAACAGCTAGGCTTAAAATGACCTCCGGGTAGATAGCCTAGTAATCTCCCATGATCAAATGATTTGGAGTTGATAAAGGGGGACCTAAATAAACATATTGGGACTAACAGAACAGTATATGTGGACTGCCTTGGTCCATGTGAGTGTGGAGCAACAGGAATAAAGGAGAAGCCATTCTAGACTACTGCCGAATGGTTTGATAGTAGTCAGCACAGGATTAAGAAAACAGAAAGTCACAAGATCACATACAAGAGTGACGAACATGCAGCTCAGGTCAACTTCCTCCTAGTAAGGGAAAT